>NC_143484.1:17276703-17321703 GCF_027475165.1 Benincasa hispida
GGGTATGAATATTTCATCATTTTTATTGATGATTATTCAAGGTATGGTCATACTTACCTAATGCATCACAAGTCTGATTCTTTTGAAAAGTTCAAAGAATATAAGGCTGAGGTTTAGAACCAGTTAGGTAAAACAAGAAACTAGGATCAGATCGAGGTGGGGAGTACATGGACTTAAGATTCCAGGACTATATGATAGAACACGGAATCAAGTCACAACTCTCTGCACCTAATATGCCTCAGTAGAATGGTGTATCTGAAAGAAGAAACAGAACCTTGTTGGACATGGTTCACTCAATGATGAGCTTTGCTAAGTTACCCGATTCCTTTTGGGGATATGCATTAGAAACTACTGTCTATATTTTGAATAACGTTCCCTCTAAAAGTGTTTTAGAAACACCTTATGAGCTATGGAAAGGGCGTAAAGGCAGTTTATGTCACTTTAGGATACGGGGATGCCCGACACACTTGTTGATGCAAAATCCTAAAAAAAAGTTGGAACGTTGATCTTATGCCTATTTGCAGGTTATCCAAAAGAAACAACAGGTGGTCTATTTTACGATCCTCAAGAGAATAAGGTATTTGTATCAACAAATGCCACATTCTTATAGGAAGACCACATAAGAATTCATCAACCTTGTCGTAGACTAGTATTGAATGAAATTTCCAAAGACGCTACAGATAGAGCTAGTTCGTCTACTAAAGTAGTAGATAAAACTAGTACATCTGGTCAGTCATATCCTTCTCAAGAGTTAAGAATGGCTTGACGTAGTGAGAGGGTTGTTCATCAGCCCGATCATTACTTGGGTTTAACAAAAACACAAGTCATCATACCTGATGACGGCATAGAGGATCCATCGACCTGTAAACAGGCGATGAAAAATATGGACCATGATCAGTGGGTCAAAGCCATGGACCTCAAAATGGAGTCTATGTACTTTAATTCTGCCTGGGAACTTGTAGATCAACCAAATGATGTAAAACCAATTAGTTGTAAGTGAATCGACAAGAGAAAACGAGACCAACCCGGTAAAGTACAGACTCGACTTGTGGCAAAGGGTTATACCCAGAGAGAGGGAGTGGACTATGAAGAAACTTTCTGTCTCGTTGCCATGCTTAAGTCGATTAGAATACTCTTATCCATTGCCACCTTTTATGACTATGAAATTTGGCAGCTGGATGTCAAGACAGCCTTTCTAAACGTCGATCTTGAGGAGAGTATCTATATGACTCAACTAGAGGGGTTTATAGCACAGGGTAAGGAACAAAAGGTTTGTAAGCTTTAAAAATCTATTTATGGGTTGAAACAAGCTTCTAGGTCATAATATAAGATTTGATACTGCGATCAAATCTTATGGCTTTGAACAGAATGTTGACGAGCCTTGTGTTTACAAGAAGATTGTCAATTCTACTATAACGTTCTTAGTTTTATATGTTGACGATATTCTACTCATTGGGAATGAAGTAGGTTACCTAATTGACATCAAGAAATGGCTAGCAACACAGTTCCAAATGAAAGATTTGGGAAATGCACAGTATGTTCTCGGGATTTAGATTATTCGGAATCGTAAGAACAGAATACTAGCTATGTCTCAAGCAACTTATATAGTTAAAATATTGTCTAGGTATAAGATGCAGAATTCCAAAAGAGGTCTATTACCTTATAGATATAAAATTCATTTGTTAAAGGATGAATGTCCTAAGACACCTCAAAAGGTTGAGGATATGAGACACATTCCCTATGCTTCCACAGTAGGAGCCTGATGTATGCAATGTTATGTACTAGACCTGACATATGCTACGCATTAGGGATAGTCAGTAGGTATCAGTCCAATCCTGGATATGATCATTGGACTGTCATTAAGAATATCCTCAATTATCTTACGAGAATGAGGAACTACATGCTCGTGTATGGTACTAAGGATTTTATCCTTACTGGATACACTGACTCTGATTTTCAAACCGATAAAGATGCAAGAAAATCTACATCGGGATCAGTGTTCATTTTGAATGGAGGAGCAGTAGTGTGGAGAAGTGTGAAGCAAAATTTTATTGCGGACTTCACAATGGAAGCTGAATACGTGACTTCATGTGAAGCAACAAAGGAAGCAGTATGGTTGAGGAAATTCTTGAAAGATTTAGAAGTCGTTCCAAATATGCATCTGCCTATCACCCTATATTGTGATAATAGTGGTGCAGTTGAAAATTCAAGAGAACCAAGAAGCCATAAGCACGACAAGCATATTGAGCGCAAATACCATCTTATCTGGGAGATTGTACATCGTGGAGACATTTTAGTGTCCCAGATATCTTCTGAGCAAAACATTGTTGATCCTTTTACAAAGGCTCTCACGACTAAAGTGCTTGAAGGTCACCTACAGAGTCTAGGTCTACAAAGTCTGTAAACTAGGCCAAATGGGAGAACTTTTGGGTATATGCCCTAGTTTATTGTATTCATATGTTTATTGTACTCATATGTTTCTCACATAAATTCAACATTGTGATGCTCCACTAGGAGTTTTAGTCCAAGTTGGAGTTTGTTAGATCTTATGTCCTAAAACTCGTATTTTGTAAATTGATAAAAATATTTTGTTTTGTTTTTTTGATAAAATTGTTATTGAAATTATAATCTTGAATCCAATAAACTAAGGTACTGAGGCTATTTAATGTAGACATGAACTTTATGTAATGACATAAAGCATGGATCAAGTTCGAGTATATAGTCTAAAATGTTCTATATTATAGGGATAAGGTTGGGCGCCTTGTTCTGAGGATACTATGGATGCGGCCCACTTTGTAGTTAGTACAAACAATGTGATCCTGAATCGTTCATATAGAGATATATGAGTGGGGACATCCTATGCAATGAGTTTGTATAAGACTGGACCACGATTTAGTCACTTTTACTTTATAACACCGTTTACTGTTTAAAATCGCATAATTCAAATTTGATGACCTAGGTAACTCGATCTCAATCCTGAGCTAACTATGAACTTCTGTTTATTCAGGATTATCCTTAGTTTTGCATGGGTGAGAGCAGCTCAACAGCCCTGGCTCAATAAGCCTCCCATTTCAAGGGTAAGACTGAGTAAATAGTTGGGGACATAGGGTGCAAGATAGACTTCACTCCTACCCGTTTGTAAGGATAGTAGATAGGTTGTTCCCTTAACTGCTGACTTCGGAATAAGAACAAGGGGCCCTACCCTCTCACTAGGCTGAGAGGAACTGGATTTGTTGGTTGGACCACAAATCAATTGTTCTTTAGAGGTTCAGTGGTAGTGAAGGAATAAGAAGTGTTCTCGGGGTTAAAATGGTATTTTGACCCAGCTAAGACCACAAACAACTTATGAAAGATTGACTTTCTGGTTATGGTTATATCAGATGGATAGAAATATATCTACAGTGAGGGGAGTGCAACTACGGGACTTTAGTGGAATGACCTGTTAGTTAACAAATGTTGATTAATTAGGTTAAAGAGCTTTACCGGTTAATCTCGGATTGTTGGAGCCCATGATTTGTAGGTCCATTGGTCCCTCTGCTAGCTCATATGGATTAAATATAGAACAGTATGTTGGATTAATTCGAATTGTTCGAATTAGAAAAAAAGATTAATACCGACAAGTATATGCGATATCACTATTGGTTTTTTTTATGGCACTCTATATTCAAATGTGATTTGAATTTTGAAAATATGAATGTGAATCCATGTTTGGAGGTCAAAATTAGTCAAGAGGGTCAAAACTGTAAAAAGTCAAATTGTTGACTTTTTCACTATAGAAAGTCAAAGTTTGACTTTGACCAAATTGGAAAAAAACCATTTTGTCCTGACTAAGAGTTAGTGGAATTATCCAACATTTTTGTTGGATAATCCCACTAACTTAAGTGGACTATGTGTAAACATTATAGAATGACACATAGCCCACTTTGGTTTAGTGCTTTGTGAGGTGTTGATTTTTGGTGAGTTTTTACATGCATTAGATGCATGTAATAGTTTTATAAAAAGAAGTTTTTCTTTTGAAATAAACCTCTTCTTTCTCTTTTAGCAAGCAAATTTTTCTATAATTTTTGGTTTTCAAATTCTCACCAAAAATTCCCTTTTTCTCACATTAACCTCGAACCACTATTTATTCCCCTTTTCATTCCTTCATTCACCGGGACCGACAACCCGGTTCTAAGTCTAGAGAATAGCGGTTAAACTCTAGTGATGATTCGAAAGAGTTTGGGTCGAGATTTAGTGAGAAAAAACGTTTTTCGGGAGCTACAAAAGTTGTATTCTATCCCTTTTAGTTTACTATTTTTTATATATTTGCATGTTTTTTCCCTTTTAATTAGAAGCAATTAGAGTGTAATTAGATCCTTCTTCCGCTGCGTATATCTCGTGTTCCATCAGGACTAGTGTTGTATGTTGGGCTCACTAAGTTGTAATATACATATGTATATGTATGAACACTGCTTAAAACCATTTAATATAAATGTGTTATGTTTCGAGTAATCTGTTCAGTATATGGATGAAATATTTGTATTCAGGGTTTGAAATAAATTAGAAAGGTTAGTTAGGCAAAAAGTGCCAACAAAAATGCTTGGTAACTGCTGCAGTCATATCTCCATCAAGGTTAAGAGGGTAATTTGGAGCTGGGTGTGACATAATTCTACCACCAAATTCAAGGAATGGCTGGTATCACTTGAGGTGATCATTTTTTCATGAGAGTCACGTAATTAAATCACTCTTAATTGAGTGGAAAAGATTATGCAATTGTTGAATTGCTGAGTTTTTTAAGGTTGAAGAAGTTGTTTTTCAACAAGCTGAAAAACCAGAAAACCTCTCTTTTAATTCCCTAGGTTCAAGATTTTTTTGAGTCCCACGACTCAATCTAAGGCTCCTAAAGACTAGTAGGGAAGCTCTAGTTGTGGTCCATGGCATGAATTGGAGAAGATTACAACTGAATTTCGAGTTTGAAGAGGATCTTCAAAGGTATGTAATGAAACTCTCTTGATACCCTATAAACATGCTTAATTTTTATGTAAAAATTAATGAATTAGACAATTGTTTCTATATTCCAACAGATGCAATGAAAGAAGTTGAGTTTTTGACAAATTTAGAATAAAAAGGTAGTTTGGTAACAAAAACACCAATATGACAATTGTATTTTCCATGTTTATACCATCCCCTGTCTCTCTACCATCTTATTTAAGTTTCTCCCCACGACACCATAACACATCCCTTATTTACACAAAATTTAAAAAAACTTGAACTATCCTTCACTTATTATTTTGCATTCCAGTTTTTCTGTTTTGTTCGATGGCATTTCAACATGATACTTTATTCTTCACATTCTTCTTCCTCCTCGTCATGTCTTCTCCATCCACGCTCATGGCAACTTCTAGAATCATGCTCGATTCTGTACAAGCTCCTGAAACTTTGGAAGCTTCAATTCCTACTTTTAGAGAATCTATTGTTGAGGTACCTGAGTCATCAATATCCCTTCCTCCAAGCTCTTATGAGTTTACTACATTTAATCCTAATGGAATGGGTGCAACGGCACCAACCCCTGCCTCAATCATCCTTACTTGCATGCCTAAGGGGCCGGTCCCATGGTCTGCTCCAAATCCAAAACACAATTCTATATTGCCATCAAGTATATGCGCAACCATAGCATGAAAAATAACAAATTGTTAATTAATACAATAATTTGTAATTGTTTTTTCAATACTTGTATCAGCCCCATTTATTAAAAGTTTTTAAGTACAAGTTTTTGTTTTTTCCTTTGGTATAAAAAAACCAATACTTGGATCAATTAATTGTTTTGTATTATATGTTTATGCAAAGAAAAAGATGGTTGAAATAAAGGTGGATTCAGTATAATTAATTAAAAAAAAAGGACCAGATAGCACATAAAAATAGATATAAACAACGAAGAACGAAAATTATTGAAATACCAAATGTTATATTCTAAGTATATTATTTTAAGAGAAATGCTTCTTATTTGGTATATTAACAAACTGATATAGAACAACAACAAAAAAAAAACATTAATTATATGCCTTTCTTTCACTCTAAATCTAGTTTATCATTCAACCAACATGTAACTTACATTGCCATCAAAATCATTTCAAGATTTCGAAAACAGAACGAATTAATGGATATACTTTACATTTGACATAGGTGATGTAATTTAGATATACCACCATCAGGATTAGATTAATTTTTTTAATACATAAAAAAACTAAAGTCAAAACCTGAATCGTACCATCGAAATCAAGACTATCATCAACACACTTTAATTTTTCCTACTCGACGATTAACATGCGATTACATATCACATATCATATATGTCAATTTATAGCCTAACAGTGAATAGGAAGGTTGATCGAGCCATATATAGATTCAAAGCATGGAAAGTTATAATACATTCATGAACCATGAGAATTCAACAAGTAAATAAGAAAAGAACAGTTACAAATATAGACATTAGATCCAAAGTATTAGTAGATATAACATAATGTAAAAAAATTACAAATATAGACAAATTTAAATAGTCCATCAGTGATAGATCATATTATTGGTAGGATTCTATCAGTGATAGACCATATCACTAGTAAGAGTCTATTGTGTACATTTGCAATTTTTTTTAAATGATGTTTGTTATACACTTAGTTATTATTCCTAAAATTGCTATCAATCGCAATTACCCAATAATAAAATACAAGTTTCCCTAACAAAATTAAAATTGATTTCGACAAATTAAAAGTAGCTTTAGAATGATCTTGAAAATAATAAATGTGATTTCAAGTATCTAACATGCAATAAATTATGTGAAGGGTTATTATTTTATATATTTTAAAGAAGAACCTTCAACCATTAGGATTAGAGGTTATTATTCTAATCTCTCTTAAAATAGATGTTTTCAGAAGTAATATTATTTTAATAACTAATGAAAAAAATTGGATGGGTTGAAAAATTTTGACATCAATTGTTAGCAATGTCCTAAACTCTCAATTCGTAAATATTGTTAACATAATCTATTTAACAATAAAAGTACTACTGAGTATTTTTTTCAATAAATTGTTATCGATATTTCCTTCTATTATGAAAATCTAATAAACGAATCCATGGCTATAATATGAATACTTTAACTTTGTTTGGTGACATAAAAAAGGATAAAATTTTAGTATATAGCCAAATTGGTCGATAAATATATAGATGAGATTGGGTACCTCATTCTAGTGACACTATTGGATGCGGCCTATTTTGTATATTGATACATATAATGTGATCCCAAAATCATTCATGTGAAGACATGTGAGTGGCGGTATCCATATACTTATAGACCATTTTGTCTATTTCAAATTCAATGACCTAGGGTAACTCGATTTGAATCTTGGCTAACTATGAACTCCTGTCTATTCAAGATTATTCTTTGATTTGCATAGATGAGAATAGTTCATCAGCACTACTCAATAAGCTTTCCATTTTAGGGATAAGATCGGATAAATAGTTGGGACATAGTTCTTCAAGATAAAATTCACTTCTACCCGACTTAAGGTTAGCAGATAAGTTGTTCTCTTAAGTATTGATTCCTGGTCTTGAACAATCGAGCCCCACCCTCTCATGATTAAGAGGGGCATGGTCTAGTTGGACTATAAATAAAATTTTTCAATAAAGGATCAGTGGGAGCTTAAGGAGAACGATGTATTAACAAGGGTAAGATGATAATTTTGACCTAGCTAAAAATGAACAACCTATTAATGATTGACTTACTGATTATGGTTAAAATGGATAGAAATATATCTTCAACGAGGAGAGTGCAACTATCGAGTTATAGTGGAGTGTCTTAGTAGTTAACGAATATTGATTAATTTGGTCTAAAAGAGTTTAGCCAATTAATTTCAAATCGTTGAAGCTTATGATCTATAAGTTCATAAGATCCCTCTACTAGTTCATAAAATTATATCTTGGATGAATGAGTTGAGCGGATTTGAAATATTCAAATTCGAAATTAGGGTTTTGAATTTGAAGTGTTCAAATCCAATTAGGGTTTTAATTAATTGTATTTGATGCAATTAAAATGTTTAATTTTGAGAAAATTGAACAAAATTTTAGAGTTTAAAATATTTAAATGTTGATTTAAATATTAAAATTACATGAATAGCATTCATGTCTAATTAGATGATTGATTAATTTAATATTTGATATTAAACTATTAATTAATTAATTAATTAAATTAGTTTAATTAATTATTTAAATAAATAAAACATTATTTCATTTATTGAAATTCAAATTCAGATTTGAATTTACAATGTATGTATATATATATTTAATTTTACTGAAAAATTAAATGAAAATTAAAAAATTGAAAATTTGGAAAAAGGAAAACTCCACTCTAAGTTTTTCCTTCATTTGGAGTGGCTTCACCCAAATAAGCCACATTTTCTACTTGCTTAGTGCTAACTGAAGTGTCAATTAGAAGCTAAGTAAGTGTTTGCATGAATACAGTTGATAAATAAGTTGAATTTCAGCTTTGATGAATTCATGTTGCTGGAAAATCTGAAACCTTCTATCCATCTCTCAAACCCTCTCCAACCATTTACAAAATTGGCTCCAATTTTGAGTTCCACTTCTCAAATCCAAGTTAGAGAATAGTAGAAAAGCTTTTTTTAGTAGTCCACTAAAGTTTTGGAGTTCAATTTCATGGAGAGAAGTAAGCATCAAAAGGTAATTATATTCTTGAAACCTACTTTAGCGGAAAACTGTTTTGCATGATTTTAAAACCCAAATTAAATGTAATTAGAGTGCTTGTTGATTATGATTTCTTCCATTGCATGTTAGTTTACTCTATCAATTGGTATCAAAGAATGATTTAAGTACTCAATTAATATTAATTTGAGTCTGGTGGGTGAAATTCTATAATTGCATGTTTGCCTGACTAATATGGTGAAAATTCAACTTTGGCATTGGAATTCTCTTTAATTATGATGTTTAATTTGTAATTAGCTCTTGTTTGATAAGCTTAAATGTGTGCTCTAGAGTCTGTAATTTTATTAATGTCAATAGAGTCCAAATTAGACTGTAATTGAAGAGAAAAGCAAGCAAGGTCAAGGTGCAGTTTCCAGAATTTGAGCTTTAGCCCGACAACATTGAGATGATGTTTATCAAGCATTGCAACACTGTTCATCATTTTCCAAAAGTGTTGCAACACTGGGATGCAGCGTCGTGATGCTATTCATCCCAATCCAGAAAGGCATGTGTTCGAGAATCAGTTCGCGTAAAAGGATGTCCCGTTTGACCGATTTGGTCTTCCTCCAGTTTGGTTCAGTGACATCTAGGCCGATTCAGCCTCATTTGGAGTATTTGGAGGCCAGTTCTGGTGGTTCGGGTCGAGTCACACGATCCCTTTCTTGTCCTTCCCAAATATTTATAAGTCTCTTTTCTTTTCGATGATAGCTTCTACCACTGATCAACATGCTATTAATGATAACTTCTAGACATTCAACTTGCATTTTAGTTCGAGATTCAACTTACTACGTTAGCTATCAATGATAGATTTCTATATATAGCTATTAACTACGAAAATATAATCAAAGATTAAGCTATCAATGATAGAAAATATTAATGGCTATCACTAATAGAATTTCATTTGCTATTTATATTTATTATTTATTATAATAATCAAGCTTGATGATTGACTTGTTGGTGTTAAGCCACTTATGAATTCAATACTTTCAAGTCCTGCATACGGAACTCAACCTCAAATTCTTGTGAAAAAAAAGGGGAAGAAGAAAAAAATCAAATAAAGGAAAGAATTTTTTTTAAAATAAGACAAAGAGAAGAAGTAGAAACTGAAAAAAGGAAAGAAAATTAAATAGAAAAAAATGAAGCAAAAAACCAGAAAAATGAAAAAAAAAAGTAAAAACAGAAAAAGAAATGGAAGAAGCAAAAAATGGAGAAAGAAAACAAAATAAAATAATTAAAAAAAAGATAAGCGATGAAGCAAAAATCGGAGAAAGAGAAGAAAATAAGAATAAAAAAAGAAATAAGCAAGAACTAAAGAAAGAAAATAAAAATTAAAAAAAAGGAATAAGCAAAAATCGAAGAAAGAAAAGAACATTAAATAAAAAAGAAGAAAAAGAAACAAAAAAAAATAAAAAAATGAAAGAAAATAAAAAGTAAATGAAAGAAAAAGAAAGGGAAAAAGAAGGAAATGAAAGAAAATAAAAAATAAAGGAAAGAAACAAAAATCAGATAAATGAAAGAATAAAATAAAAAAAAGGAAGAAGCAAAAACTGAGAAATAAAATAAAATGAAAAAAGGGAGGGAAGAAACAAAAATCGAAGAAGAGAAAGAAAATAAAAAGACTAAAAAAAAGGTGTACAACAAGATAAGACAATGGAGGGCAAAATTGAAAATTAAAAAAATCAAAGATTGACTAGTCAACTTGTAACGACCCAGATTTGTACGCATACAGGAAATTAAATATCAAATAATAAGTCGGACGAAATTTTATTTGAAGGGGTGGAAATTTAAAAGGAAAAAAAATAAAAAAAAAAAAAAATAAATAAATAAATAAATAAATTTGAAATTGGAAATTTATTCATTATCCAAAAGATAATGAATAAGGGAGCGAGCGGGAGCGATAAAGTGGGAGAGAGCGAGAGCCACACCAGTGAGAAAACTGGAGAAAACGAGATTCTGAGAAGAGAGCTGCGCGATCGAAGAAAGAATTGGAGAGCGAGAAGCCCAGCGAGCGATGCTAGCGAGATTGAGGCTGGCGAGAGTAGACAGAGCGAGATTGAAGGAAAATTGGAGAGAGCGAGAATTGTAGCAAGGAAGTTGGAGAGAGTGAGAGTAAAGAGAGCTATTCTTAGCGAGACAGTAGGAAAGAGCGGGAGCGGGAACGTGAGCGCGAGCGAGAGAGCGAGAGTAGGAGCGAGAGCGAGAGCGGGAGTGAGAGCGGGAACGAGAGCGAGAAAGCTGGAGAGAGTGAGACGGAAGAGAAAATTTGAGTGCGATAGTGGAGAGAGCGGGATTTCCAGCAAGAAAGCTGGACAGAGTAAATTCCTAGTGAGAAAACGGGAGAGAGCAAGATTTTAAGAGTAGAGTGAGCGAGATTTGGACAGAAGCGCGAATTATGCGTTGAATTTGGCCACGATCTTATAGATTATACATGGAAAAACCCTAAAATTGAATACAAACAAAGAATGATGACGTAAGGGCAAACGTTAGCCAAGATTAGGTGTCTTATTGAGAGGAATCCATTAAACCATACGTAATTTTAAAGAAGCCACCTGTACGATGATTTGTCACACTGAGAAGAGCTGAAAACTACTATAAATAGGACCCTTTGCTGAAGATTTAACCCATTCTCAAACAAATCTCAGTAACAAAGAATCATGTGAAAGAGTAAGTGTGAGTGAGGAAGTTCTGTGAGATTAAAAGAGAAAAGCTCGGGTAAAGTGCTACCCAAATTTCTTCTTTTGATTTAAAAAGGGAAAACTCTGCTGATAAAATCATAAAGAATAATAAGGAATAATTAGATCACAGTCAAGGTAAGTAGTTTATCTCACCCTCTCTTTAAATGTTCTATGGTAGTGTACCTTTATTATGTTGCATGGTTATCTTAATTGTTATATTGCATTACATGTTTAGAACACGTTTCTCTACAAGGGACCCCATGCATTATGTTTGTTCACGATTACGTTAAAATCAAGTTTTAATTAGGTGTAAGTTATGCTTCCAGTCTAATCTTATGGTTATGCTAATGGTTGATGTTGGATGTGACTCTGGCCCTACTGACTGCATGACCCGCTAATCATCAGATGGGTTAGTTTCCGCTTAGGTCCTCATCTTTCTATCAGGGCGGAGAGATTTATGTTGGAAGCATAACGTTTATGCTAATGGTTGATATTGGATGCGACTCTGGCCCTACTGACTGCATGACCCGCTAATCATCAGATGGGTTAGTTTCCGCTAAGGTCCTCATCTTCCTATTAGGGCGGAGAGATTTATGTTGAAAGCATAACGTTTATGCTAATGGTTGATGTTGGATGCGACTCTGGCCCTACTGACTGCATGACCCACTAATCATCAGATGGGTTAGTTTCGCTTAGGTCCTCATCTTCCAATCAGGGCGGAGAGATTTATGTTGGAAGCATAACCGACCACCACATGTTATTATACATTTTCGGTCCCAATCATACGTTTTCATGACATGTTGCTTGTGATTGTGCATTTGGTCACTACCCTACGTGAGAACTACTTACTGGGTATATTATATACTCATCCTATATTTTTACAGACTTTGTAGGTAAGAACACAGCGTAGATGGTATAGTTGGACGTCGCTCAAATGGCCAACCATCAAACTCACTATTATAGGCACATGCATTTTGTACCACCACGCTAATGTTTTATGGATCCTGGTGTTTTGATAAATAAATTTTTATATGGTTTTTCTATCTAATTAATAAAATTTAGATATGTTCTTTGAAATTTCAACCAAAACTCATCTCATGATAGAAAAGTCTAAGTATGCATGTCGTAGTGGCTGGATCATAAGGTGTAAGGATCCGGGCGTTACACAACTCATCCATATTTGCAAATATTTTAAAGATATAATATATTTTTAGATTTTTTCTCTTATTCTACTATGTATTACAAATATCCTAGTTAAAATAGGTTGTTATCTTATAAAATTCTGTTACAAACTCAATCAGTTAATAATCTTGTCTAAGGCTGGGGGTATTTAAGCTGACGGTTTACATAACACCTCCTACCTAGGGATTATGATCGAAATTTTGAGCATTGTTAATGGGTTTTATGAGCTTACATGAGCGGTGTGTGGTTTAAAAATTGGTTTAACACCAAGACATCGTATATTAAAATCCAAATATAAATATTATACTTGGATAAATTATATAGACTTAGGTCGTTTAAAATTAGCCGGACTATATCTAAGTAAAAGAATACCCAAGAATTTAGAACTCTTCAGTGGGAGATTAGCAATATAATCGATATATCGTTTTTAGCTCTCACGTCCTCAAGGGTTCACACTGTGAGATCCATACTCGGCTTCGTGTCGCTTTTACTACAACTGCTCCATTCGGAAAGTGTTTGCATTGGTTAATAATATGGTGAATGGGGGAAGTGGTTCATAGTAAGTGTGTGAAGGAATTATGTGAACATATCCTACGATCTCCTCCATTAGTTTTAACCGTGAGATTCTTATGTTGTGTCTACTGTTGTTTTTAGGTGGCACTAGCTAGTCGTTAACCGCGATGATCCCTTTGAAGCGTTGTAATATAGGATTCAGAACAACCCAAGCTTCATAAATGAATAGGATTTTATAGTTCCGTCTTGAACATTGTCTTCCAATTCAAATGCATGTTCATACCGTTCTATAAGATCTAAAAATGGCGGGTCAGACTTAAAGACTCGTGAATATTTCAGCTGAAGCAGTGAGGAACACCGCGTTATATTTTGGAGAATATTTTATTTCGTTAGAGAATTTATATTATGTTCCCAAAATGAAGAGAAACTTGATCTCCATATCTTGTCTGTTAGAAAATATGTATAAAGTATCTTTTGAAATCAATGACGGTTTCTTTTTTTCAAGTGGTATTCGTATTTGTTCGCTATACTTGAAAATAACTTGTTTGTATTAAAACAAACTGAAGCAAAAGGCAAAGATGTTTAAATGGAAGAAACTCTAAATAAAAGACGAAAAAATTCTCCTAATGTCTATCTTTGGCACCTCAGACTTGGTCACATGAATCTTAATGGGATTGAGAGATTAGTTAAAAACGGTCATCTAAATTAGTTCAAAGACAGTTCTTTACCTCCATGTGAATCGTATCTTAATGGAAAAATGACTAAAAGATCTTTTTCTGAAAAAGATCTTCATGCCAAAGAATGCCTAAAACCTATACATTCAGACCTTGGAGGTTCGATAAATGTAAAAGCTCGAGGTGGATATGAATATTTCGTCAATTTATCGATGACTATTCAAGATTTGGCTATATTTACTTAATGAGTCACAATTCTGAAACTCTCGAAAATTTCGGAGAATTTAAGATGGAAGTTGAAAACTTATTAGGTAAAAGAACAAAAACACTTAGATCAGATCGTGGTGGCGAGTATATGGATTTACAATTCACGAACTATTTAGTAGATCATGGAATTCAATCCCAACTGAAGGAAAACAAGCATGAAGATTTCCACGAGCAGTGGAAGGATTGTTCCAAATTCTATTCGAATTGAACATAAAAAATTACAGTACAAGAACAAAAACTAACAAGTCATGCACGACAAGAAATTACAGCATGCTTATAAGAGTATCAAGGGATAGAGTATACATACCTTTGAAGAATCATTCTTCACGAATCCCTCGATCAATCTTCAAGCGTCCAAGACCAGCAATGCTCGAACGCAACGATTGGTGCATAACACGATCAACAACATGAACACAACGAATAACCAATGACTCCTCGAAACCAATGGTTACCTTGGTATTCTCGGTGTGAGACTCCTAGAGTTGTGGGCTCTGTATGATCTTTGCTTGAGAAAGAAATTGGAGGACAACGATCATGTAGACGATCGAACAAGTGGGAGATAAAAAGCTTCTATCATATAGACGATGTGATCAATCGTGTAGTAGATGGGAGCCTATCGTATAGACAAAGCCACACGATCATTTAGCTACGATCAGCTGAAAGACTATTGTATAGTCAATACTCCACGATCGTTTAGTAACTATGAGCTATCGCTTAGTGAAACACTTTCACTTGATAGCTTATCCGTGAGAAACATTCCGAATTTAGTAACTCACTAATTTTAGGAAAAGATTTTTCCTTTTATCTCACGGTTACCGTAAAACTACCACTAACCTCCCACTCAATTGGTTATTAGAGAAAAAGAGATAATTATCAATAATTAATGTTATTATAAATAAATATGATAACCAACTTACCATATTATATTTATAATCTATAGTTTTAATATTTTATCTAATGAAACATATAGACCATAGTTCTTTTTCTATTTTATGGTACTTAATATAAATCATATTTACATTAATCCTCCACTTGATGTATCTCATACATCACACCAATTATATCATATATAATTGAATTTCCTCTTGTCAAATTGAACATTTCAAATCAAACCCAAGAACTAATTCTCAACCTACATACATTGAGCTACCAAGGGGACCTTATGGACCTGTAGCTTGATGCTTCAATGGTATGTGAATAACTAACTAAACTCTTTAGTCACGAGATCCACCATCTGTTAACTTCTGGGCACTCCACTAAAGATCGACAGCCAAACTCTCCTCACTACAGATATATTTATGTATCCATATCAACCAATCAATAATGCGACAACCCTTCACACATCGCTTGTAAGTATAGCTGGGCCAATTTATCATTTTGCCCCTGTAGTTACATCCAACTCCTTAAATACCACTGATTCCTCTAATGAACATAAGTCATAGTCC
Organism: Benincasa hispida; assembly: GCF_027475165.1. Classification (NCBI taxonomy): domain Eukaryota; kingdom Viridiplantae; phylum Streptophyta; class Magnoliopsida; order Cucurbitales; family Cucurbitaceae; genus Benincasa; species Benincasa hispida. The sequence continues at coordinate 17,292,193 of NC_143484.1, forward strand.
TCAACGACCAGGAAGAGAGGATGTGGCCACATTTTAAAGACCCAAAATCAGCCCTTAAGGGAGCAATCTATCTACTTACCCTTGTTTCGGGAAAGGAGTGAATTTTCGTCTTGTGTAACTGAGTTCTTGGCTCCCAAATCAGAAAAATTCCCAAAAAAGTAGGCTTGTTAATTTGACAATCTAGTCACTCTCACCCATACTAATCAAAGGATCGCCCTCAAAGGAAAAAGTTCCCAAAACACTCAGAATTAAGGTCATGTCACCTATAGTCGTTTAAGTGAGATGTAAGTCTCAAGTATCGATGGCGTTATATAAAGAGACTAATCATCTCGTGGTCCGATCTTATACAAACTCTTTGTATAGGATAACCCCCTCGCATGTGTCCACATGAATGGTAAGGATCAGACAATCTGTAGTAGTTCATAACACTTGTAAACCTCTACAAAGCGGGTCGTATCTGTAGTGTCACCAGAATAAGGTATCCCTCCTTAATCCTTATACTATAGACCTTTTAGGTTATTACTTAAGGCATGATCCACTTGTATATTTCATATACATGCTTTAAGTTTACATGTAATAACCATGAATCTTTGTTTATTGGATACGAGTAAATGCAAATAAAATAACTCTTATTTTATTCATAATAATGTGTACAAAGTTTACAAACAATGAGACTCCGGGAGAATTAGGACACCAATCCCAACACCAACTCACAGCACATGGAACATCACAGCAAAATGGTGTTGTTGAAAGGAGAAATCGAACCTTTTTAGACATGGTTCGTTCAATGATGAGTTATGCTTAGTTACCTAAATCATCTTGAGGATACGCCATACAGACTGTCATATATATTTTGAACATGGTTTCCTCAAAAAGTGTTTCAGAAACACCACATGAGTTATAGAGAGGTCGTAAAAGAAGTTTACATCATTTCAGAATCTAAGGATACCTAGAACAAATGTTGGTTCAAAATCCTAAGAAATTGGAACGACGTTCAAAATCCTAGGAAATCCGAAGTTGAAGCTCTGTGCAAGAGGTCACTTCCTACCGGGAAAGTAAGCCTGAGAGGGAAGCTTTCCTCTCCACTTCATCCACATGTCGGCAAGCAAAACGTCTCCGATCGGGATCTGTGTCAAGACATTGACACTCTTTTTGTATTTGTTTCTATTCTTTCAATTCATCTACTGGGTTCATCTTCTTTAATCTTTCATTCACAAATCATGTATCAAATGCTTATCTTTAGATTTAAATACTATTATCGTCATCATTATCATCTCTTTGTTCCTTTCCATACATTTATCATCCATCTTCTCCATCATGTGTTCTTAATCCCCTGGGTAAGGAGGAAGAATTAAGCGAATGAGTTAATCTTTGTTAAGGTAATCGGCTAAATTTAGCTAAAGCATGCTCGACGACATCTTCACCTATGAGAGCAGAAGTGAAGATGTTATTCTGCCTATTGAGAAAGGGTTGGAAGAATGCATTAACTAAATCGAGAAATCTTTCTAGAGATGGAAACAACCTTGCGTTCATTACGTTCATCTCTGTTTCACCATAGACATATGGGAACACGGCCGATCACTGAAAGGTGTAAGCCAAGAGAAAGCGGAACCTTAGTTTCATCCTTAACGAGATTGACAAACTTGCGATGTCTTTTCCCTCTACTCATTCTCTTTCTGCTTCATTCACAAGACTTGCCATCACATTCATTAGATTCTTTTGTACAACTTCACAGCCAGTCCTCACCCTGTATCATAGTAGTTTAGACATTTATTTTATCAATGCCTTTTGTTTACAACACAATTTTACTTTCAACGCAATTTACATTTCTGTAAAACCAAATTATTTATTCTTTATGATAACCGGTCGCATATACCACATTAGTATCGCATCTAAACGACAACAATCCCCGTGTTCGACGTCAGGTCATTCTGAGAAACTTGCGTTCGAATTATACTTGGTTCCAGCGCAAGGAAACTTGTGACACGCACTACATCATCGCATACTACAAAGCATATTATCATCAACGCATACACTTAGAACGTATTATCGCAAAATATATTTATCGTAAAGTACTTAAGCGCATAGAGCATATCACTAATTTTGGCATTAACTAAGTGAAAGTTAAATCCTATGTTGAAGAGAAGGAAATTTCTAAGTGTTGAATAGAAATTCCTTGAGTAGTTTTGAGTTAAGCTTTAATTGGTGAAATTTGACTAAGTATTTGACAATGCATTAGTATGTGCCATGTATTGGCCATTAGACTTTTGAGAGGTTATTTTGGGGGTTAGTAGTGCATGCAGCAGCAAATGTCTTGAAGAGGTTAGAAAACGCATGCGGCAGCCTCAAGTTGCGCATCCAAGCGCGCTGGACGTTGGATGCGTTGGATGCGTTGGCTGTGATGGATGCATTGGATATGATGGATAGACACATGCTGCGATGGAGGCAGGCACGATGCATGCGTTGGACACGATGGTATGCGTCTATGCGGCTGGAGATTAGATCAACACATGGGGTTCACGACTGCATTGGATGCATTGGACATGATGGTATGCATCCATACGGTTGAAGGCATGCAGCTGAAAGAGATGCATTGGAAGAGCAGGCGGTGATGTGAGGGTATGTGATGACGCGGTGCGAGGCATGCAATGGAGGATGGCATGTGGCAATAGAGGCGGAAGTGATGGTCGCTTTAGACGCGATGGATACATTGGACTAAGTGGCCGTCATATGCGTTGGTGCCAAGCGACCGTCCTATGCGTTGGTTCCAAGCGACCGTCCTATGCGTTGGTGCCAAGCGACCGTCCTACCGTTGATGCCAAGCGACCGTCCTATGCATTGATGCCATGCAACCGTTCTATGCGTTGATGCCAAAAGACCGTCCTATGCGTTGGTGCCATGCGACCGTGCTATGTGTTGGAAGTAGACAATGGCATGCACGATGGATACGTTGGACGCGACAACTTTGCTAAGGCATAAGCCATGCGATGAGAAGAGCTAGGTTGGACGCATGGTGGTTTGCTCTTGCGATTGTTAAGGCTTGCGGTGACTAAGTAAGTTGGGTTGCATTGTAGAAGATGCGATGGTGCTGAGTTGAAAACCAAGTAGAACCAAGGGTTGCTATGCGTTGATTGTATACTATTCGTAAAATGACCTACTATGCGTTGATATCCGAGGCTAGCAGTATGCATTGAATAAGGGGTGTTGGTCATCACCCTAGTTGAACGCATATTGAGTAGGATGGATGCATATGAAGGATGAGCACATATGGAGGACGTCGTCAGACATGTGGCTTGCTAGGAAGGAGTCTTAAACCTTAAGGAATTGAGGTGGGTGCATGAGGAGACATCTTAGAGCATATTCGTAGAAGGAAGTAACTCGAGATAAAGCTAACTATGAGTAGTCTGAGCATTGATTTGAATCTGGATCGTAGGGTTTAAAAGGGAGCCCGAGGTGATCAAGGAACTTCTAGAGAGAAAGGTTCCTAAACGATCAAGGTGAGTGGTACTTTCCTTCAAGTCTTAAAGCATATCTTTTAGAGTAAATTGTACAAGGTTATGTTATGAATGAGTATCTAGCATGAGAATGAGATTATGTGATCGGGATGGTCAAGGGGTCAATAGACCTAGTTCCTGAGCCCGTAAGCAAAACCTCACGGGATGGTCAGGGGACACGAGAAGTCTAGTTCTTGAGCCTGTGGGAAGATCCTCATATGGGATGGTCAGAGGGTCGATGGGCCTAGCATCTGAGCCCATGAGTGGGGAGCTATATGCACATAGGAGACAAAGAAGACGTAAATAGTAAGCATTGTATTTAGTGACAATTATCTATCTACCGTGTGTGTAGGTAGACAGCATACTCATTCTAGTTAGTTATCAGTTTTGCTATCTACCGTGCGCGTAGATAGAAGTTGAGAATAGACCCATTCAAGGCTGAGGTTTGAATGTAACCTCGTATTTATGATATGCTTATTATTGATGAGTTGAAATAGACTCTAGAAGTTGCTTACCACTCATTGAGCTTTGTGAAGCTCATTCTGTTACTTCATGTTTTTCTTTCCAGGTAGTGAAAGGTGAGGAGTTCCAGGGTGCTGCTAAGGTCAAGGTCTGCCACAAGCCACAGTTACACTTCCAAGGTTTTACAGTTATTATTGTAAACTTTGTAATTAAGTCTTGGAGTTGTATAAGTGATACATTGTTTGTAATAAAATGGGCCTACCTAATCCGTTGTTGTTTGCCTTCTTGACTTAATCAGTTGGTTGTTGAATTTATTCATTGGTATCAGAGTTATTTCCGCAAGAGTTATTAGGCAGTAAGTGTCAACAAAAGGGTTGATAACTACTGCAATCACGCCCTTCCTCAGGCTCAGAGGGTAGTCTGGGGCGGGGTGTGACACCTAAAGATTAAAATTTCCATTACAAGTTTATGGGGCCTTCCAAAGGTAAGATGGCCATAATTTCAAATTTCTTGGAGGAGTCATTCGAGGTATTCATGGATGACTTTTAGGTTTTTGGCAACACCTATGACTCCTGTTTATCAAACCTGGAAAAAGTCTTGAAGAGATGCGTTGAAACAAATCTGGTTCTGAATTAGGAGAAATGTCATTTCATGGTAGAAGAAGGAATCGTGCTAGGTCACAAGATATCAAATGCAGGGTTAGAAGTTGATCAAGCAAAAATTGACGCAATATCCAAGTTACCACCACCAGTCAATGTAAAAACACTTAGGAGTTTTCTAGGACATGTTGGGTTCTATCGAAGATTCATCCGCAACTTTTCTCAGATCGCAAGACCCCTAAGTGTGCTCCTCACTGCACCTATTCTGGTTACGCCCCATTGGACGCAACCGTTTGCATTGATGTGTGATACCAATAGATATGTAGTGGGCGCAGTCTTGAGTTAGCGCAAAGACAAGATTTTGCATCCTATCTATTATGCCAGTAAGATGCTGGATGATTCGCAGAAAAATTATACAACCACAGAGAAAGAAATGCTCGCAATGGTGTTTGTGCTGGAGAAATTTCGACAGTACTTGATTGAATCAAATGTACTAGCGTATACTGATCATTCTACGGTCAAATACCTCATGACAAAAAAGGATACAAAACCAAGACTGATAAGGTGGGTACTACTCCTGCAAGAATTTGACCTAGAGATTAAAGATCGGAAGGGCACTGAGAACCAAATCGCAGATCATTTATCACGGTTAGAAAATTGTGATGTTCAGAAGAAAGAGAAAGAAATTGAAGAGAGATTCCTTGACGAGCAACTAATGATGGTATGCGTTAATGTTCCATAGTATGCGGACATTGTAAACTTCATAGTTTGTGGCCAAGTACCAGAAGACTACTCATACCAGCAGAAGAAGCTGAGACACGAAGTCAAATTTTATTTCTAGGATGACCCCTTCTTGTATCGACTTGGAACTGATCATATTTTGTGGCGATGTGTTCCTGAGCATGAAACTAAGCACATTTTAGAACTTTTTCATGAGTCCCCTTATGGAGGACATTTTGGGGGGCAGTGGACCACCATAAAAGAACTACAGAGCGACTATTTTTGGCCAACATTATTTAAGGACGCCCATGCCCATGTTGTGCAATGCGAAAAATGCCAGAGAACAGGGAACATGTCCAGGAGGGATGAAATGCCTTTGACTTCGATAATAGAAATTGAATTGTTTGATGTATGGGGAATCGACTTCATGGGCCCATTTTCACCTTCAGAGGGTCATCAATATATTATGGTTGCGGTTGATTATGTATTAAAGTAGGTTGAGGCCATCGCATGTGCTAAAAATGATGCGGCCACAGTGGCAAAATTTCTCAAGAAAAATATCTTCACACAATATGGAACGCCCCGTGCCTTGATTAGCGATGAAGGCACACATTTCATCAACCGCATCATCACCAACTTGATCAAATTCAATGTCAGCCATAGAGTTGCAACTGCATATCACCAACAAACTAATGGGCAGGCAGAAATTTCTAACAGAGAAATCAAGACCATCTCGGAGAAGGTAGTTAGTACCTCCAGGAAAGATTGGTCACCCAAGCTTGATGAAGCACTATGTGCATACAGGACTGCCTTCAAAACTCCAATTGGTATGTCCCCATTTGCCCTGGTCTTCGGAAAAGCCTACCATCTGCCTCTCAAGTTGGAACAAAAAGCAATGTGGGCAAGTAAAAAGCTGAAAAAAATATTTCATAAAAACTCCAATGTCAGCGCAAGAGAAAAATCCCAACCTGATAAGAGTTAAGTCGTGAAAAGAACCTACTCGTAGTTAGATGTTCGCATGTCATCTATGGGAGAAAATCAAAACGAAGGTAGGTTTCTAGGATTGACGCAATATGAAAAGAAAAAAAAGAGAGAAAATAAGAATAAAAGAGATAACTCTACTGACCAGCAAAAGTAAAACTTGGCTGAGAATCAAGAGTTGAAGTTGAGATTGGTACACAACCGAAGTTAAATGCTCGCATGACACTCGTGGGAGCAAGCCAAAATGAAGGGTGTAACCATAATCAACAGTCTCTAATAAAATGACGCAAACCAGGCTAGCGCATAAAGACGCACCTAGTTGTTTTTGCAAGAAGAGGTAAACATTCTTCTCAAAACTAGAAGGGAATTTTGGGTAGAGTTTTGTTGTAGATAAGAATAAAATAGAGCATTCGATGAAATGTTAAAGGGTAGATGGAATTTGCATTGTTGAGTAATTTTGTAGAGGTAAAGCATTCAAAGTAGCCGATCGACGCAAAGTTAGGATGGGAATTCTGTTGAATTGCCTTAGTTGAAGATATACTTAAGGACAAACATATATCTAAATTTGGCGGTGTGATAACTTGTGAAGGCGAAGGCGAATGGCTCGAGGATAAAATGTACAATGCATCACTAAGCCCATTGCGAAGGCAAAATAGAATGTTTCGGTCTCTGTTTTGCAGGAAATAGGTCACCGCATGCGTTAATGGCTCGAGGACAAAATGTACAACGCATCTACATCGCATGTGCCAATCAATCAAGAATGAAGAAATGATCAATGCAATGGCGGCGCATGTGACGATCGATCATGGACTCTAGCGATCAACGCATTTCAACCACATGTTGTAATGAAAACAACAACATCACATGCGGCGATCGATCGAAGATGTGAAGAGCAACACATTCGCGGGCGATTATGACAAGTGTACAGCTTTCTGTTATACGATTCTGATAGATTGATCGTGGAGTAGAGAGGACTTTTCCATTACGCCATGGTAGGAATTATCAGAATTATACAGTGGGATCACTAATACAATAGAGCCAAGGTCTTGTCTATAAATAGCTTCCTTGAATTTATTGCAAAGGAGGTTGGTCTGAAGAGAATTTACAGAGAAAATCTGGGAGAATGACAAGACAAGGCTAAAAAGTGAGTCTTTAAGCTTGAGAGGGAAGCTTTCCTCTCCACTTCATCCATACACCGACAAGTAAAACGTCTTCGATCGGGATCTGTGTCAAAACATTGACACTGTTTTTGTATTTGTTTCTATTCTTTCAATTCATCTACTGTGTTCAACTTCTTTAATCTTTCATTCACAAATCATGTATCAAATGCCTATCTTTAGATTTAAATACTATTATCATCATCATTATCATCTCTCTATTCCTTTCCATAATTTATCATCCATTTTCTCCATCATGTGTTCTTAATCCCTTGGGTAAAGAGGAAGAATTAAGCGAGGGAGTTAATCTTTGTTAAGGTAATTGGCTAAGATTAGCTAAAGCATGCTTGAAGGCATCTTCACCTATGAGAGCAGAAGTGAAGATGTTATTCTGCCTATCAACAGAGGGTTGGAAGAATGTGTTAACTAAAGTGAGAAGTATTTCTAGAGATGGAAACAACCTTGCGTTCATTACGTTCATCTCTGTTTCACCATACACGTATGGGAATGCGGCCGATCACTGAAAGGTGTAAGCCAAGAGAAAGCGGAACCTTAGTTGCGTCCTTAACGAGATTGACAAACTTGCGATGTCCTTTCCCTCTACTCATTCTCTTTCTGCTTCATTCACAAGACTTGCCATCACATTCATTAGATTTTTTTTGTACAATTTCATAGCCAGTCCTCACCCTGTATCATAGTAGTTTAGACATTTATTTTATCAACGCATTTTATTTACAATGCAATTTTACTTTCAACGCAATTTACATTTCTGTAAAACCAAATTCTTTATTCTTTATGATAACTGGTCGCATATACCACATTAGTAACGCATCTAAACGACAACAATTCCCGTGTTCGACCTCAGGTCATTCTGAGAAACTTGCGTTAGAATTATACTTGGTGCTAGTGTAAGGAAACTTGTGACACGCACTACATCATCGGATACTACGAAGCATATTATCATCAACGCATACACTTAGAACGTAGTATCACAAAATAGCTTTATTGCAAAGCACTTGAGCGCATAGAGAACATCACCAATTTTCATTCATAAGCCATGCGTTAGAGTTAGATAAAGAACATTATAAATTTTAGTCATGAAGTTTATGGCTTCATCGTTGTCCATATGCCTAAAGATTAAAATTTCCGTTACAGTACCCATAATCATTATTTATTTGAGATGATACGATAATGATTTATAATAAGTGCTATCGAGGGACAGTCAAATACTCATTTACTAAAGCAACACATTCTAAACTATCTCCAGAATAACTTGTATTCCTATAGTCATTTAGTTACTATTTTTGGTCGAAATTACTATCACTTAATAATTATGTAAGTGTAACCCTCCATTTTTCAGACTTCAGAGGTCGACTTCAATGATGCCACCAAATTAGAGAGTCAAGTTTGGGAATAGACCTAAGAAATCCTATCTATTTCTAGAGTTTGAGTGGTTCTGAATCCCATGTTACAACCCTCGGAGGGGATAGCCGTCGTTAATAGACTAGCAAAGGCTGCCTAGAGCTAACCAGCAGGCCTAATATAGGAATCTCATGGTGCAAAACAATGGAAGAGACCACAGGACATGTTGACACATATCCTTTACCCACTTCCTATGAACTACTTTCCCCATAAAACTTTATCTTGACCCATACAAACATTTTCTGAATGGTGGGCACTCCCAGGCTGACAACGTCATATGAATCTCACAGTCTGAACTTTCTAGGGAAATGAGAGTTGAGATCAATATATCTCATATTTAATTTTACAATGAACAACTTCCTCTTATTCACCTTGACATGGACTCATGCAAACACATTCTGAATGGGGGTCACTCTCAAAGTGACACAAAATGTCGGATGAACCTCACAGTGTGGTAAAACTGAAAATGTGCTATTTTCCTCTGTTACTATGTTTAATGTGTTATTTGATAATTTTGTAGGTTTTGAGCATCTTGAAGGTAGAATCGGTCGTTACAAGCTATTTGGGGTTAATTTAGAGCAATTAGGAGCTAATTTGAGCAACAGGTTTCAAAGGGACGTGAATGAGTAAAAACACCCCTGGATGGAGCGTTGCAATGCCCAAACGAGCATTGCACAATGCTATAAGGCAGTAGCTGGCTATATTGGATGAAACAGGGTAGCGTTGCAATGCTGCGAACATAATGACAGACGCGTGAGCAAGGCAGCATTGCAACGTTGCAACCCTTCCTTATATGTATGTTCTTCCCTATTAGGTTAAGAAGAGTCGCCCACCTTCGGCCACCGGTCACTTTTTCCCATCTCTTCCCTCTGCAACCTTGTATTTTGGGTGTTTCATTAGTAGTTAATCGAGTAATGCCGAATTGTAGCTTCTCATCCTCTATAGAAAGGTAAGATTTTGGTTTCTTAATTTAGGGATTCGGAGGAACCCGATGTAATTTTTGAGTTTTCAATTCAATGATGTATTCAAACTTGTTTATTGGTTTTGATCTGAATTTATATTTATGAATTGCATGATTTGAATTGTTGATTGACGCCCAATAATTTGTCATGTGATTCTAAAGCTTTGAGATTACCTTATAATCTGACAAATATTTATAGGATAATTAGACGTTGGAAATTAAACACTCGTCTTAGCGTAATCCCTCAAACTTAATGTGATTCGTTAATTTGTACGGAGTGGATTTGTTTTATGTGAATTTTAATTAATTAGATAATTAGGACCATTCGTTAGGATTCCAATCAATTGAACTATTCATAAACAAGAAATTTATTTCATAAATTGGGTCGATGATCTATATTGCATTGGGTGAATCCATTCCTTTAAGCTAAGATATCTCAATTAATTGCACTTCTATCTTCACTTTTCTAGCATTTTATTTTCATGAAATTTAAATTATCCAACCATACCACACCACCCCCCCCCCCCCCCCCCATTTTATCACTTTAACTGAAAACAAGCTTTGATGAACTAATCTTCTGCGCTTCCCTAAGGTTCAACCCTAGACTTGAGGCTTGTACTACCAGTTAGTATAAGTAGTTAGTTTGGTGATTTATAAATATTATTTGCGTATGCACAGGTTTACGGGTGACAGTAAATTTGTCGACTTGTGATGCGTTGTAAATGTGATGCGATTATGATGTGACGTTGTCGTGATGTGTTATGTGTTGCACATGCAAGTTTTCCTAATAAGACCCAAGTATAAATCTCACTAGGTTTCCTAGTAAGTCCAGGGTTGAACACGGGGACTACTGAGTAAATATGCGACAATAAATTTGATTCCTTTGCGGTGGTGAAAACAAATAAGTTGGATGGTGTTTTGTTTAAGTATAATTCCTATGCGACGGAGTTCAAGTAAAGAGTTGATGAAATCGAGAAGTATAATGAGTATGCGTTGAACAGGTTGAGGAGAGATTTAGCTAAAATTTCCTAAGATTGCATACAAGTTATGCGATCATGCTACACACAAACAACAGCATGTCATCTCTCAATGAAAATGTCATAATTCCTATTTCTAGGATACATGCGATGTATACGATAATGTCGATAGGACTTATGTCTAAGTATCTATTCTTGTCTATGCGATGATGAATGATGCACACATACACAATGTCACACCCCGTTCCAGATTTCCTTCTAACCTAGAATGAAGCGTGAAGACGTTAAACATCACTTCTCTCTATGACATCTAACGTCCCAATTCTTAACATATCCTGTACTTAAGATCAAACCCAGACTTCCAAACCCATTTCCAAAAATAATCTATGTTCATTGACAGAGTTTAGGAATTTGATTCAGATTAAATCACAATACTGTTTAAAGAGATTTACATACCAACAGTAAAGATTATTTTGAACAAAACCTCCATGACATGTAACTCACAAGTTCTAGCTGTTCTGGAATACTCTCAAATACATGCACAAACAATACAACAGATGTTTAACAACACTAGTGGCATTTGACGGCTCAACAAGCACTAGGAACTTGTCACTACCTGGGGGTGGGGAAAAACATAAAACATGGAAAGCATGAGCTAAAGCCCAGTGAGTGGTAGTTTCATATAAACATAAGTTATCGCTTTCTAAATCATCAATAAAGTTTATCAAATCATTCAGTAAACCATTGAACAAAGTATAAAAGATTCAACAATATCTCAAACACGTGCTAGTAAAAAAAGTGGCATGATCAACTCTCATAAGCACATTATAAAGCATTCAGTCGTTATCAGAAAACCACACCAACTCGGTACCCAAATAGTCGTTTACAGTGGCTGGTTACTCTAGACAAAGAATGCCCCCCCGCAGTGTCATACGTGCACGCAGACCTGCCTCAAGGCTAAGCATAAATACACACCATAGGCCAAGGTTACTCTGGACTCCCCGGTATACTCTGGCCATATCTGACCCCGGTGGTAGCCCCCTGATAGCCTGGGTGCCGGTACAGGTGCAGGTTTCTCTGGACTTCCCGGTATACTCTGGCCACATCTGACCCCAGCAACCCCTTGATCGGCTGAGCGATGCTACTGAAACACATTGAAGTAGCACGGGAAAATAACCATCTATCGGGTACAAGAATTAGTAGTACCACTTTCACAAATATTCAGCATTTTTAAATTCAAAATCAAGAGGTTTTCATATAAAACCATACAAGTCACAGTTGTGTAAACTCTGGTTCCAAACTACATTTTGATTAATCAAGATCGTATAAAACCATTGAGAGTTTAGATTAAACATTTTTGAAATATCAGTCAAGTAAAATAGATCATGCCATCACATTTCATAAATCATAACATACTATAATATATAATTAGTTTCTACATCAAACCATTCGAAAGTAAACAACTTACCATTAATCGACTCCTCCTCATAATTTCGGTTTCTCCATCTCCCATTTATCCTGAAATTATATTGATAATCCTCTAGTTATCCTCCACATGATCATAATCCAATTATTTGAAAATTAATCTTCAAGTATAACCAATTTCACTTAAAATTTTGCCAAATCCCTAATTTGATCCAAGGTAGAGTTTGATTTGTAATTTGTTCACTCAATTGCTCTAAAATTACCCAAGACCTTAAAATTAATCTTTAATAAAAACTAATTCTATTCCAATTTTCCTTAATTTTTTCTCATTAACCCTAATTAGGGTATACTTCAAATTAACCCCTTAATCAACTTCAAAGATGACTTAGGATCCCAATTTCTTCTAATTTCAGGTTTAAGGTATCATAACAATACCAATTGGATCCCTAATGATGCTTGAGAACACCTTAATTAACTTGAAATTTATTTTCCAACCTTTAATGATGGACAATAGATGACAGATAGAAGTCAAACAGGAAAGTCAACTCTTTCTTCAACTTCCAGCCCAGAAATTTCTAGATTTGGCCTCTGTTTTTCCAGTGAGCGTTTCAGACTTAAATTCATCATTTTCCAGCCATTTAAAGCTTAATTAGCCTATAAAAACCTTTTACCCATCCTCTTAGTTAACTTACCTCAAAGTTTGGACGTTTGAATTGCCCTAGAACACCCAAAATCGACCAAACGCTCCATGGTACCCCTGTTTTTCCGGCGAGAAAAAGTAGAATTTTCATAACTCAAAATCAGAAATTCCAGCCAATAAAGATCAAATTAAAGACTATAGAACTCTAGAAGAACCTTTTCAGTAACTTAGCTTTAATGTTGGAGCTTCGAATTAGCCTCTAACTCCACGAATTTTATAAAAACCCGAGCATCCTCTGTTTTCGCGATAGCTCTAGCGCCACTATTTTTCTTCATTTTCCTTACATCTTCAGCCAAATTTCTTCAAATCAAGCCTCCTACGAGCTTCTTCTTTACTTCCTCTTTAATTTTCTTTAATTTTGCCCAATTTTCCTTCACAAGAACGGCCCTAATTCGAAAACAACTTTTTCCTCTTCTTCGGTCGGCCAAACTAAAAAAAAAAATTGAAATTCCCTTTTTCTCTTCGTTTTCCAGCCTCAATTTCCGGTTTAACACGAGCCCAGATGATTACTACATCACCTCGAAGCCATCCAATGGGAAATTTCAATAGAAAGCACCTCAATTTTTCCAAAATCTCTCAAATTCTTTTTTTTTTTTTTCCTCTTCCTCTCGGTTTTCATATTTTCCCTTAATTTCCTTTAATTTCCAGTACATTTATGTCCAATAAGTCTTAAACAAGAAAATTTTACCTTTAAAACTCAAAAATTTAAAATATTTCACCACTTTTCTAATTGTTGACTTTTTTTACTTTGACTTTGACTATTTGATCGTTGACTTTTATAATTGACTTTGACCTGTCCCGAGCATGCCAAGTTCATCATCGAATTTACTTTACATGCTTAACTAGGTTCGTTACCCTCAAATTATTCCTCAAATCTTTATTTCCTCTTCCTAAGTGAAACAAACTTCAATCCAAATACTTTTATTTTTAATTATAAATCTTAATAAGAGATCCACTTTTTAATTATAAATCTTAACAAGAGATCCACTTTTTTAATTATAAATCTTAACAAGAGTTCCACAACAAAATTTATCTCGAGTCCCCGAGTTCAATCTCAGCTATATGCTTCCTAATATTCTAAGAAAGAGTAGAAGAAGAGAGAGCTTACATAGATACTCTCTTCAAAATAGCCCTTTAAGAAAGTTGTCTCGACTTCCATTTGTCATATTTCATAATCATAAAATGTGACTATGGACAAGAGTATTCTAATAGACTTTATCATGGCAACTAGAGAGAAAGTTTCTTCAAAATCTACCCCCTCTCTTTGGGTAAACCCTTTTGCCACAAGTCTAGCTTTGTAGGTTTGTACCTTACCATCATGGTCTCTTTTTCTCTTGTAGATCCATTTGCAACCGATGGGTTTTACTCCTTCAAGTTGATCTACAAGATTTCAGATAGAATTGAAATACATAGATTCCATTTCAAGGTCCACGACTTTAATCCATTGGTCTTTATCCACATCATCCATTGCTTGGTTAAAAGACAATGGATCCTCTAAACCATCATCTTGTATGATGACTTGAGTTTCAGTTAAACCCATGTACTAGCCAGGCTATTGCACAACCTTCCCACTACGACGAGGCATTCTCAACTCTTGAGAAAGATGTGAAATATCAGTTTCATCAACAACTCTTATTGACAGACCTGCTCTATTAACAACTCTTGTTAAAGGACCTACTCTATCAACAACTCTTGTTGATACATTTGTCGTTTTTCTGGACATTTCTTCTATTACTAGCTTACTGCGAGATTGATGATTCTTCATATAGTCTTCCTCCAGGAAGGTTGCATTTGTCGATACATATACTTTATCTTCATGAGGATCGTAAAAGAGACCACCTCTTGTCTCTTTTGGGTAGCCTACAAATAGGCACACTTTTGAACAGTGTTCCAACTTTCTAGGATTTTGCACCAACACATGTGTTGGATAACCCCAAATCCTAAAGTAATATAAATTTCCTCTACGTCCTCTCTAAAGCTCGTAAGGTGTTTCAGAAAAACTTTTCAAGGGAACCATGTTCAAATTTTACACCGCAGTCTCAACTGTGTTTCCCTAAAAAGAATTTGGTAACTGAGCGTAACTCATTATAGAACGAACCATGTCCAACAAGGTTATGTTTCTTCTTTCTGCAAACACCGTTTTGCTGAGGTGTGCTAGGGGCTATGAGTTGAGACTGAATTCCACATTCTATCAAATAATTTTGAATTCCAAGTCCATATACTCACCACTTCAATTTGATCGAAGTGTTTTAATCTTTTTACTTAATTGGTTTTCAACCTCAACCTTGTACTCTTTGAACTTTTCAAAAGATTCAAACTTTTGGTGATTAGGTAAACATGCCCATACCTGGAATAATCATCTATAAAACTGATGAAATATTCATACCTTCCTCTCGCTCTAACATTTAGAGGCCCATAAAGGTTTGAGTGAATCAGCTCTGGGGTTCTTTGCTTCTAAGACTTTTTCCAGAAAAAGATCTTTTTGTCATTTTACCCTCAAGACAGAACTCACATGGTGGTAATGAACTATTTTCCAACTTATTTAGATGACCGCTCTTAACCAATCTCTCAATCCTATTGAGATTTATGTGACCCAGTCTCAAGTGTCAAAGATAGGCATTTGGTGAAATCTTCCTTTTCTTATGAGTCCCAGCAATTTTAAATATCCTTATGTTCAAAACAGCTTTGACCTCAGGTCGTTTTAACATACAGCTTTGACCTCAGGTCGTTTTAACATGTACAAGTTATTTTCTAATTTTGCATAGAAAATCTGTTTATTTCCCATTTTGATGAACACTTCATCATTTTCAAAATAAACTTTATGATTTTGTTCTAGCAAACAAGAGACAGATATTAGATTCCTTTTCATAGAAGGAATATAATATAAATTTTTCAAATAATTGTACTTATCTTCTAAAAATAACTTCATATCTCCTACTGCTTTTGCTGATACAATCTCTCCGGTCCCTACCTTAAAGATGGCTTTACTTTCTGTCAACTGTCTCTAGGAACTTGTTTCCTGTGAGATAAAACAAACATGATTAGCGACACCTGAATCAATTATCCAAATTTTATCGTTTTTCACTAAACATGCTTGAATAACAAGTAAATCATATTTATCTTATTGTTCGAATTCTGCATTCTCATCTACATAATTCATAATTTTAGATGAGTTGGGAGATAGAGGACAATCATCTATTAAAATTCTTTTGGTGTAATCAACCACTAGTAATTTGTTTGTTGATATTATTTTACTGTTATTTAAATTGGGAGCGAGTATTCCTGAGGAATTCGACATGATAATAAAATGAAAACAAATTCTAATTAGGAAATTGCAACTAAATCCAGAATCAAGTTTTAGCAAAAAGTAATAATGTACCCATAACCATTATTTATTTGCAATGATACTTCAATGAATCAGAATATGTGCTAAGAGGCAGTCATATATTCCTTCAATAAAACAAACAATTTTGACCAAACACTATCTTATTCCATAATAACTCTTATTCCTATAGCGCAACTCCAATGCCCAGCGGCCACACTCACACACACATGAGGCTATCGCATGGAAGCTAACCTCTCAAGACTTGGTTGCCACATGCCTTCCCACACATAGTTTTTTCTCTCGGCCACACTTTAGATTCCTTCAATGCCCAAATACCTCTCAAATGAGCGAGGCTAACGCCCTTGGCTCATCTTCAACGTTTAGCACAATGCCAACACATGGGCACAATACTTGGCCAATTTTCTAGCCTCCAATGCATGGGTTACACTTAACCAATTCTTAAAGCTTCACCCAAGACTCAAGCTTTCAAACTCAAACTTTTCTTCTAACTTTTCACCCTTTTCTCTACAATTGCACACTAATTCTCACATCAACCTACTCACCCCACTAGTCTCAATAGGGAACATACACAAGTAGAGAAATTATGGCTCAGGGTTCACATTTACCTCCCCCTTAAGAAAATTTCATCTTCGAAATTTTGCTACAAGTCCATCAATTAAACAACTACAGATAATTGTTTCTCATTTGCTCTTCAGCTTCCCATGTACCTTTTTCAGTGCTATGGTTTCTCCATAGTACCTTTACCAATGGTATTGTCTTATTCCTTAAGACTTGCTCTTTTCTGTCAAGAATATCCACTGGTTCCCCTTCTTAAGACAAATTCTCTTTCAACTGCTCTGGTTGGTCAGGTAACACATGGTTAGGGTCTTGCACATGCTTTCTTAGCATTGTCACATGAAACATATCATGGATACGAGATAACTCTGAAGGTAATTCTAACCTACAAGTCATTGGGCCAACTCGCTTTATTATCTCGTAAGAACCAATGTATCTCGGGCTTAACTTCCCTTTCCTACCAAACCTGAGTATTCCTTTCCACGGAAACAACTTAATAAATACTTTATCGCTAACTTCGAATTCCAATTCTCTCTTATAATCTTAACATTGTCTGACGTCTACTAAACAAGTTTCGGGCCTAATAATTTCCTTTCATCGACTTTATTCGAACAAACTGGAGTTCTATATGGTGTCCTGTAAAAAACTTCATATGGTGCCATTCAGATGCTCGAATGGTAACTGTTGTTATACGCAAATTCGATTAACGATAGATGCATATCCCAACTGCCCTTGAACTGCAATACACATGACCTTGGCATGTCCTCTAGTGTCTGAATCGTCCACTCAGACTGACCATCCATCTGTGGATGAAAAGCTGTACTGAAATATAGCTTGGTACCCATAGCTTTCTACAAGCTAGGCCAAAACTTCGATGTAAACCTAGAATCTTGGTCTGATACAATCGAAACTCAAGCTCCAAACTGACTCACAATTCTGTCAACATATAGTTTAGGTAACTGGTCTAGGGTAAAAGTAACTTTAACAAGTAAAAACTTAACTATCTTTGTCAATGTATCCACGATTACTCATCTACCATCATAGCTCGCTGGTGTCCTAGGTAAACCAAACAAGAAATCCATCGTAACATGCTCCCACTTCCACTCTGGTACTGGGAGTGGATTAAGCAATCCTGCTGGCTTCTGTAGTTCAGGCTTAACTTGTTGACACACTAAACATCTGTCAACATACTCTCCTATTTCTCTTTTCATACTAGGCCACTAGTACGACTTCTTTAATGTTCTATACATCTTCGTACTGCCTGGATGCATAGCATAAGCTAAACTATGCGCTTCTTCCAGAATAGCATGCTTAAGTGCTAAGGTAGTATGTACACATACCCTACCTTCCTTCAATAGCACTCTGTCTGTTCTTAACTAATAGTCCATTCTCAGACCTTTACTTAATTCTTCAGCTATCTTCTGAAGATCAGAATCTCTTAACTATTCACATAGAATATCATCTACGAGAGTAGCACGTACTTGAAACGAAGGTATCAAACCTCCTATCTGATTAACTGATAATGCTGCTTTAGCACTATACAACTCATGTATCAGTACACTTCAAACTGTACAGATAACAACTTTGGCTGATCCGGTCTTTCTACTTAGAGCATCAACCACCATATTCGCTTTACTTGGATGATAATCAATTGTATAGTCATAATCTTTAATAAACTCGATCCATATTCTCTGCCTCAAGTTTAGCTCTTTCTGATCATAGATATACTTAGACTCTTATGATAAGTGAATATATGACAATGTTCACCAAATAAGTAATGTCTCCACAATTTTAGACCTAACACAACTGCTGCTAACTCTAAATCGTGCGTAGGATAGTTACATTCATGCTTCTTTAACTGATGAGAATCATAGGCCACTACCTTTCCTTCCTGCATCAGCACACATTCTAATCCTTGTCGAGATGCATCACAATAAACCTTAAACTCTTTACCTGGTGTAGGTAAAGTTAATACCGGTGTTGACACTAACCTCTTTCCAATTCTTGGAAACTGTGCTCGCATTCTAGTGACCACTCAAACTTCTCATCTTTTATTGCCAGGTTTGTCAATGGTAGAGCAATCTTAGAATAGCCCTCGATGAATCTCCTGTAATAACCTGCTAAACCCAGAAAACTGCGTACCTCTGTTACAGTCATGGGTTGTTCCCAGTTAACTATCGCTTTTGTCTTTTGGGAATCTACACTGACTCCTTCAACTAAAACTATATGTCCAAGAAATACAATTTGATTTAACCAGAAATCACACTTAGTAAACTTGGCATATAACTTCTTTTTCTATTAGCATTTGCAATGCTAACCTTAGATGTTCCTTGTGCTTCTCCGCACTACTGAAAAATACTAGTATATCGTCTATGAAAACTATCACAAACTAATCCAGGTAAGGATGAAATATCCTATTCATCAAGTCCATAAATACCGTAAGAGCATTTGTCAAACCTGGTCTTGAAAGCAGTCTTTGGAACATTTGTTTCCTTCACCTTCAACTGGTGTTAACCTGATCTCAAATCTATCTTAGAGAACACCGTGGCTCCCTTTAACTGATCGAAGATATCATCTATATGAGGCAATGGGTTCTTATTCTTAATGGTCACATTATTTAACTGTCTATAGTCTATATATAATCTGAGAGTACTGTCTTTCTTCTTGACAAACAAGATTAGCGCTCCCTAAGGAGACACACTAGGTCTGATGTACCCTTTATCAACAAGTTTCTATAACTGAACTTTCAACTCCTTCATTTCTGTTGGCGCCATCCTATATGGTGCCTAGGATATAGGTGTTGTACCTAGAACTAACTCAATAGTAAACTCAACTTTCTTGTCAGGAGGTAAGCCTGATAACTCTTCAAGGAACACATCTACGAATTCTTGTACCACAGTTACATCCTCAGGTCTCAGTTTCCTATCTTGTGACATCGCCACATAGGATAAATAAGCTTCACATCCCCTACTCAGCAATTTTCTAGCCTTCACTGCTGATATTAAACTTCCTGGAAGTATTCTTTTACTTCCTGCAAGTATTCACCTTGTTTCCTAAACACGATCTCTTTCTTAAAACAATCTACAGTGGCATAGTGTTTACATAGGAAATACATGATGGAATACGAGATATATGCAGCGGAATTGGGGCCTAATTACACTCTAATTGCTTCTAAATTAAAAGAAAATAGCATGCAATTGAAGGAAAAATAGTGAATTAAAATTGTAGATATTCTACCTTTGAAGCTCCCGAAAGTCGCTTCTTCTTGTTGAATCTCGACCTGAACTCTTTTGGACCACCACTAGAGTTGACCTACTATCCTCTGGACTCAGAACCGATTTGTGGGACCCAGTGGATGAAGAGAACCGAGAGAGAGAAAAGAGATGAAAATAAGGTATGGAATTTTGAGTAGGTTTGGGTGTTTCCTTTGTTTTTCACAAAGTTGTAATTTTCCAGCCCAAATATCAAAAAAAATATTTTTCAAAATGGCAAAAGTCTTTTAACTAAATTGAAAAACCCAATTTATAGAAAAAAGAAATGCAACAATTGCATGAAAAAACTTCACAAAAACCCAACACCTAGAATCCACTCACTTAATGGGCTTAATGTCTCCACTATAAGCCAACACCTAGCCCACTATTTTGTTAGTGAAATTATGTAACAAAAGTTTAGATTTTCCCACTAATTATAGTCAAAGGGCAAAATAGTCACTTGGTCAAAGTCAAACTTTGACCAAAAGGTCAACATTTTGAATTTTTATGATTTTATCTGTGTTGACTAATTTTGACTTCCCGAGCATGAATCCGCATTCATTTTTTCTAAATTCAAATCACATTTGAATATAAGGTCGGTCAAAATTTGACTTTTCAAAGTCAAAAAACAACTCTTTGACTTTTTACAACTTTGACCATTTCCATTATTTCCGAGCTTCCGAATATGAACATATTCATATTCTTGATATTTAAATCATATTTAAATATTAAAGCTGTATTTCTAAGCTGAAAAACTCGACCACTATATCACATATACTTGTTGGTTTCTCTCTCTCTACCTAATTCGAACAATTCGAATTATTCTATCATACTGTTCTAAGTTTATTCCATATGAGCTAGTAGGGGAACCTAATGGATCTATAGATCATGGGCTCCAACGATCTGAGATTAGCTAGCTAAACTCTTTAGACGGAGCTAATCAACATTCGTTAACTAACAGGTCATTCCACTAAAGTCCTGTAGTTGCACTCCCCTCACTATAGATATATTTGTGTCCATTTGATATAACCATGATTAGTAAGTTAATCCTTCACAGGTTGTTCGTAATCTCGGCTAGGTCATAAAAACCGTTTTACTCTCAAGACTACATCTTGTTCCTTAAGTTCCACTGATCCTCTAATAAACAATTGGTTTAAGATCCAACCTATAAACTGAATCCCTCTCGGGCCAAAGAGAGGGTGGGGCACCTTGTTCAAGACCTGGATTCAGTACTAAAGGGAACAACCTATCTACTGTCCCTATAATGGGTAGGAGTGAATTCCATCTTGTACCTTATGTTCCCAGCTATCCACCCGATCTTACCCCTGAAATGGGAGGCTTATTGGGCCAGCGATATTGAGCTGGCCTCACCTATACAGATCTAAGGATAATTCTAAGTGAACAAAAGTTCAAAGTTAGCTCAGGATTAAGATTAAGTTACCTAGGTCATCAATTAACGAAATAGTCAGTTTTATACATAAAACGGTATTTAAAACGTAAAAAGTGACTATTTCATGGTTCAGTCTTATGTAAACTCTTTACATAGGATTCCCCACTTACATATCTCTATATGAACGATTCAGGATCACATCGTTTGTACTGACTACAAAGTGGACCGCATCCATAGTGTCCCTAAAATAAGGCGCTCAACCTTATTCATATACTATATACCATTTTGGCTATATATTTGAACTTGATCCACCTTTATGTCACTACATCAACTTCAAACTACATTAAATAGCCTCAGGACCTTAGTTTATTGGATTCAAGATTACAATTTCAATAACAAATTTATCGAAAAACAAAACAGAATATATTTATTAATTTACAAACTACGAGTTTTAGGACATAAAATCAAACGAACTCCCACTTGGACTAAAACTCCAAATGGAGTATCACAATTTTGAATTTAAGTGAGAAATATATGAGTATAATAAATATATGAATACAATAAACTAAGGCATATACCCAAAAATTCTCCCACTTGTCCTAGTTTACAAATTTCGTAGACCTAGTCTCTGTTGGTGACCTTCAAACACTTTAGCCGTGACGGCCTTTGTAAAAGGGTCAGCAATGTTTTGCTCAGAAGATATCTGGGTCACTACAACGTCTTCACGATGTACAATCTCCCGGATCAAATGGTATTTGCGCTCAATAGGCTTGCCGCGATTGTGGCTTCTTGGTTCTCTTGAGTTTGCAACTGCACCACTATTATCACAATATAGGGTGATAGGCAGATGCATATTTGGAACTACTTCCAAATCTATCAAGAATTTCCTCAACCATACTGCTTCCTTTGCTGCTTTACAAGCAGCTACGTATTCAGCTTCTATTGTGGAGTCCACAATACAGTTTTGCTTTACACTTCTCCACACTACTGCTCATCCATAAGAGTGAACACTGATCCAGATGTAGACTTTCTAGCATTTTTATCAGTTTGAAAATCAGAGTCAGTGTATCCAGTAAGGATCAAATCCTTAGTACCATACACGAGCATGTAGTTCCTCGTTCTCCTAAGATACTTGAGGATATTTTTTAACGGCAGTCCAATGATCATATCTAGGATTGGACTAATACCTACTGACTATCCCTACTGCGTAGCATATGTCAGGTCTAGTACATAACATTGTATACATCAGGCTCCCTACTGTGGAAGCATAGGGAATGTGTCTCATATCCTCAACCTCTTGAGGTGTCTTAGGACATTGATCCTTTGACAAATGAATTCCATATCCATAAGGTAACAGACCTCTTTTGGAATTTTGCATCTTATACATAGACAACATTTTGTCTATATAAGTTGCTTGAGACATGGCTAGTGTTCTATTCTTGCGGTTTCGAATAATCTGAATCCCGAGAACATACTGCGCATTTCCTAAATCTTTCATTTGGAACTACGTTGCTAGCCATTTCTTGATGTCAATTAGGTAACCTACTTCATTCCCAGTGAGTAGAATATTGTCAACATATAAAACTAAGAACGCTATAGTAGAATTGACGATCTTCTTGTAAACACAAGGCTCGTCAACATTCTATTCAAAGCCATAAGATTTGATCACAGTATCAAATCTTATATTCCAAGATCTAGAAGCTTGTTTCAACCCATAAATGGATTTTTGAAGCTTACAAACCTTTTGTTCTTGACCTTGTGCAATAAACCCTTCTGGTTGAGTCATATAGATACTCTCCTCAAGATCGCCGTTTAGAAAGGCTGTCTTAACATCCATCTGCCAAATTTCATAGTCATAAAAGGTGGCAATGGATAAGAGTATTCTAATCAACTTAAGCATGGCAACGGGAGAGAAAGTTTCTTCATAGTCCACTCCCTCTCTCTGGGTATAACCCTTTGCCACAAGTCGAGCCTTAAAAGTCTGTACTTTACCAGCTTGGTCTCGTTTTCTCTTGTAGATCCACTTGTTACCAATTTTGGTTTTACATCATTTGGTTGATCTACAAGTTTCCAGACAGAATTGAAGTACATAGACTCTATTTCGAGGTCCATGGCTTTGACCCACCGATCATAGTCCACATCTTTTATCGCCTGCTTATAGGTCGATGGATTCTCTATGTCGTCATTAGGTATGACGACTTGTGTTTCTGTAAAACCCAAGTAACGGTCAGGCTGATGAACAACCTTCCCACTACGTCGAGGCATTCTCAACTCTTGAGAAGGATGTGATTGACCAGATGTACTAGTTTTATCTACTACTTTAGTAGATGGACTAGCTCTATCTATAGCGTCTTTGGAAATTTCATTCAATACTAGTCTACTATGAGGTTGATGACTTCTTATGGTCTTCCTCTAAGAATGTGGCATTTGTCGATACAAATACCTTATTCTCTTGAGGATCATAAAATAGACCACCTTTTGTTTCTTTTGGATAACCTACAAATAGGCATAGTTTTGAACAACGTTCCAATTTTTTAGGATTTTGCACCAACACGTGTGTCGGGCATCCCCAAATCCTAAAATGACATAAACTGCCTTTACGCCCTTTCCATAGCTCATAAGGTGTTTTTGAAACACTTTTAGAGGGAACGTTATTCAAAATATAGAAAGTAGTCTCTAATACATGTCCCCAAAAGGAATCGGGTAACTCAGTAAAGCTCATCATTGAGTGAACCATGTCCAACAAGGTTCTGTTTCTTCTTTCAGATACATCGTTCTGCTGAGGCATATTAGGTGCAGAGAGTTGTGACTTGATTCCGTGTTCTATCATATAGTCCTGGAATCTTAAGTCCATGTACTACCCACCTCGATCTGATCGTAGTATCTTAATTGTTTTACCTAACTGGTTCTCAACCTCAGCCTTATATTCTTTGAACTTTTCAAAAGAATCAGACTTGTGATGCATTAGGTAAATATGACCAAGACGATGAAAGGAAAGGTAACTGACTGCGTATCAGCTGTTCTAGAATCATGTTTGCAACTTGAACGATATCTTTTCTGCTCTGACCTTCCTGAGCACGAGAGGCCATTTAGCGAGTCTGTTAGGACTTGGGTCTCTTTCTTGGGTTAGTTTTTCGATAGGTAAACTGGGGAGTTGGTTGTAGTTGAGCGGGTTGCTTCTTCGAAGAAAGATGGGCTGGTTAGGCGGACCAAAAGACATAAAGAACGCAGAGCGTGAAGTGCAATTAGATCCATTTTGAGGATGAGTTTAGATGTGGGATTTTTAAATCCTACCAGTTCGACCCTCTCCTTTAAGTCGACTAAGCGAAGTGGCACATTCCAGCTCGTAAGTCTAAGGATTCCTCATCATCTTATCTGACGTGCTGGCTATCTTCTTCTTCCTCCCATCTAGGGTGGCTTACCTTATCGCGTCTTTATAGTCTTGTGTAATATAATAGTAATAAGGGCTCTTAGTTCAATTGTTAGCTAGAACGTCGGTCTACCCAATGTCTACGGTTCCAATCCTTGCGTGAAAGTCTGCGAAGTGAGGAGTAGTTCATATTAGACCACAAAATTTCTTCTATAGAGGTCTCATTCGGTCAACGAGAAAGGAACGGGCATTTTCGGGGACTAGCCCGCTTCCCATTACTCGACGAGGGAAATTCCTCTCACCTTAGTGAAGCGGGGCATAAGGGAAGTGCACGTTTGTGAGACCTTAGTTGGGATGCATAGGGAAGTCAACCTACGAGCATGGAAGAGCGTGGTACCGCAGCCCCTCTCTAAGTAAAGGTCAAGTCTCTCTTTCAGCTAGAATGTAAGGAAATTGAAAGAACTAGCTTTCTATCGATCCTTAGCTTCAACTTGTGTCAAATCCTTTTGCCTCTGACTCTGCTCAGGAATACAAATTGAATGCTAAGATTACGCATTGAGTTTCTGGTAGTAGATCCATAATCAAAAAAGTGTTTGTGATTGTTCCAAAAGAAATGAAACAAAAGATACGGTAGAGCTAGGACAGTTATTGTATGAGGTCTACCCATTGCCAGATGCGGAGGCGCGTAATAGATCGATATGAAATGAGCTGTCCCATAATAAAACTTGTAGCTGCCGTTGGTATTCTCGACGAAGTCTATATATATACCCACATAAAGTGGGGAGACCCTTTAAAGCAACAAGCGAGAATGGTTTGAATAATCATCAATAAAACTGATGAAATATTCATACCCACCTCGAGCTTTGACACTCATCAGTCCACAGAGGTCCGAATGTACGAGCTCTAAGGGTATTGTGGCTCTGAGACCTTTTCCAGTAAAATATCTCTTAGTCGTTTTTCCCTCAAGACAAGACTGACATGGAGGTAAAGAGTTGTCTTGTAACTGATTTAGTAGTCCATTCTTAACCAATCTCTCAATCCTATTGAGATTTATGTGACCAAGTCTAAAGTGCCATAGATAGGCATTAGAAGAAAATTTTGTCTTTTATTATGAGTTTCGACTGTTCTAAACATCTCAGTATTTAAGACAAATTTTTCTTTAGTTGGTCTTAACTTATATAAATTGTTTTCAAGTATAGTAGAACAAATTTGAATATCTTTTCTGAAAATGAACGCTTCATTAACTTCAAAAGATATTTTATACATTTGTTCCATAATACAAGCGATAGATATTAAATTTCTCTTCATAAGAGTTGCATACAAAACATCTTTAAGTATGATATATCTATCGTTGAAAAACAACTTCAAGTCTCCCACTGCTTCGGCCGAGACAACCTTTCCTGTTCCAACCTTGAGGGTGATCTCGCTTTCTTCAATCTTTTTTCAGGAACTAGTTTCCTGAAAAGAAAAACAAATATGTGTAGTGGCTCCTGAATCTAATATCCAGGTTGAGGTATCATCCTCCACTAAACATGTCTCAGCAACTAGTAAATCATATTTATCTTGTGCTTCTTTCGAGGCAGGGGCCTAAGGACATTCCTCAGTTAAGACAAATCTCAAGTCATCTATTACTAGTGTTGAATTCATATTGTTTTTCCATGTTGAGTAATTATCGCCATTTAGTTTCTCAAAAGCTAAAAGTTGATCTAAAGACCTAGTCATGCTGAAAAGAAAAACATATCCTTTTTAGTAAAAACATTAATTTGTTAAATCCAATCAAGTTTAGCAAAAAATCTAATAATGTACCCTTCATTATTATATTTTGCAACGATATTTCAATGGTTTAGAATAACCTCCACCGAGGGGTGATCGACTATTCTCCGTTGAACCAAGACTATCTTGACTAGATACTATCACTAGAATAACTCTTATTCCTATAGTAACTCAGTTATTGCTACTTTGGTCAAGAATTTACTAACACTTAGTAATTCTCGTAAGTGTGACCCTCCATTTTTAGACATCAAAGATTGGAATCATTATGCTCCCGAAATTGGAAAGACAAGAATGAAAACGGACGTGGAAGACCCTATCTATTTCTAAAGTTCGTGGAGTTCCGAATCCTATAATATAGCCCTCCGATTGGTCAGGTCACTCCAGGGCAGACATGCAGGCGCATTATAGGAATCTCACGGTGCGACCTAATGGAAGAGACCGTAGGATGTGTTGACACAATTCTTTCTCCCACTTACTATGAACAACTTCCCCTATTCACCTTGGTATTGACTCATGCAAACACTCTCCGAATGTAGTCTGCTCCCAGGGCGGCCCAAAGCCAAGCATGAATCTCACGGTGTGAACTCTTAGGGATGTTAGAGCTAAAAGTACGTTACTTCTCTCCAGCTGAAGTGTTCTAGACGGTTAGGGTATAAAATACTTAGCGATACATTTCGGCTAACTAAAATATATCCTAAGTCTAGATGATTCATCTGAGTATATGTTTTATACTGGATTTTTAACCTATGATGTCTAGGTGATAAACAAATTTTATTACCTCACACCGCTCATGCATGCTCATAAAATCGGTTTAACCTAACTCAGACGCCGGCTCGATCTCCAAGTAGTAGGTGTTCCGTGAACCGTCAACTTAAAACCTTCAACCTTAGTCATCTTATCTGACTTTTTGCCAAGATCTTGTCGGGTGAGTTTTCTTGTAACTTCGGTTTTACAAGATAACGACCTATTTTCTATGAAAATTGGGATTGCTCAATGGTTAACCATAAATGAGCATGCATCTTATCTTTGTTATAGATTTTAGAAGTCTAGGTTATTTTATAACAATTATAAAATAAATTATAACAATTATAACCCTAGAGCATTCATCTATAACATGCTTCCTTCAATCAAACATGCTTTAATATAACATTCATATTAAAACTAAGCATGCATAGTATATATTTTATAACACTTATAAGATATAACAAATGCATGTTACATGTTTTTCCTATGGTAGGATTTTAAAACTATATGGCATTAATATGTACACATAATCAAAGAACATTATACATCACATGCATAATAGGTAAACAACACTAAAGTGGACCCATTTTGGCATTAAATACAAACAAATAACTAATTTATTACAAAATTCAGCAACCAGCTTCCTTAAACCAGCTTCAAACACTTTGAACCATCAGAAACCACTCAGAAATCACTCGAACTGGCCCGAAAACACCAAAAACCAAGCTGAACCGGTCAAACCGGCTCAACCAGGTCAAACCGGCTCAACCAGGTCAAACAGACCAATTCAGACCGTCTGGACTGGCTGGTCAACGCACACTGGGATAGACAATGGAAGTGTGGGTCGGGTCGACGGAGGCGGAGCGGGCGCATGGGCACGTGGGTCGCGAGCAGGCGAGAGGCGTGCGGGCAGCTTCAAACTAGGTCGCGCAAATCGGAGAGAGACGGGCGCTCGAGTCGGATCTGGGCAGGCAAGTGTGTGTGCAAGAGAACCCGGGTGGCGAACCTGGTTGGGTTAGGCCTAGGAGCTGAACTCTTGGGTCTATGGCCAACAACGGATCTGTAAGCTTTCTTTCTCCATTTTTGCTGTTGTTCTCTCTCCCAGAATCAAGCAATTACAACCTAAATTCAACTCTAATGACTCCAACAAATTTACAGACCCTTTTTCACACATTAATGCTCATAAACAAGTGAGCAGTTACAAATTTCCATAAGAAATTTAAAGAGAAAAAATGCCAAAATCATAATAAATCCACTTTAGTCCCCATTTGATTCAACACTTGAATAGATAGGAAAAAAAACACCTACCAAAAGCAATTGAGAGTAATTCTAGCATGCTCTGATACCACATGATGGAATACAAAACATACGTAGCAGAATTGAGATCTAATTACACTCTAATTGCTTCGAAATTAAAGGAAAATAGTATGCAATTGAAGGGAAAACAGTGAATTAAAAGTGTAGAGATGCTACCTTTGAAGCTCCTGAAAGCCGCTTCTCTTCGTTGAATCTCGACCCGAACTCTTTTGGACTACCGAGTTGACCTACTATTCTCTGGACTCAGAACTGAGTTGTGGGACCCGGTGGATGAAGAGAACCGAGAGAGAGAAAAGAGATGAAAATAAGGTATGGAATTTTGAGTAGGTTTGGGTGTTTCCTTTGTTTTTCAAAAAGTTGTAATTTTCCAGCCCAAATATAAAAAAAAAACTAATTTTCAAAATGGCAAAAGTCTTTTAACTAAATTGAAAAGCTCAATTTATAGAAAAAAGGTATGCAACAATTGCATGAAAAAACTTCACAAAAACCCAACACCTAGAATCCACACACATAGTGGGCTTAATGTCTCCACTATAAGCCAACACCTAGCCCACTATTTTGTTAGTGAAATTATCCAACAAAAATTTGGATTTTCCCACTAACTATAGTCAAAGGGCAAAATAGTCATTTGGTCAAAGTCAAACTTTGACCAAAACGTCAACATTTTGACTTTTTATGATTTTATCCATGTTGACTAATTTTGACCTCCCGAGCATGAATCCGCATTCATTTTTTCTAAATTCAAATTACATTTGAACATAAGGTCGGTCAAAGTTTGACTTTTCAAAGTCAAAAAACAACTCTTTGACTTTTTACAACTTTGACCATTTCCATTATTTCCAAGCTTCCGAATATGAACATATTCAT
>NC_143484.1:17322203-17382838 GCF_027475165.1 Benincasa hispida
AAGCAGGTGATTAAGGGATTAACTAGGAGAAAGTTAAATCCTATGTTGATGTGAAGAAAATTTCTAAGTGTTGGATAAATTTTCCTTGAGTAGCTTTGAGTTAAGCTTAAATTGATAAAAATTGACTAAGTGTTGGACTAGGCATTGCTATGCATTGGCCATAAGATCTTAGAAAGATTACTTGGGCAAAAAGAGAATTTGAAGTGTGAGTGACGAATGCCTTGGAGGTTAGACCAACATATTAGACCTAATGGATGGATTGGAAGAGTTGTGATGGATATGTTGGTGGTATGCGTTGGTGATGGCTGGCTGTTACGATGGTAGTGAGATGGCTTACACAATGGACACGTTGGACAAAGGCCATGCGATGAGCTAGGTTGGACGTGTTGAATGCATTGGATGATGGATGCGTTGGTGGTGGTTGGCTCTTGTGATGGTTAAGACTTGCGGTGACTAAGTGAGTTGGGTTTCTATGTGTGGATATAGACTTTGTGTTGATGGCCTACTATGCATTGATAGCCTAATATGCGTTGAACATCCAAGAAGTTTGTGGACGCATATGAAGGATGAACTCATGGAGGACGTCATCCAGACACGTGGCTTGTTAGGAAGAATTCTTAAGCCTTAAGTAAAAGAAGTGGCAGCATAAGAAGACATACAAAGTTAAGGGCCATGCGTTGGTAAAAGGAGAAGAAGACACCTTGGGTTGTGCTGATGCAAGATTGCGTTGATGGTGTAAGGAAGAGACACTTGGTCATGTGGCCAAGTAAGAGGTGTCGGACGTGGAGCAATTTTGGATGCCTATAAATAGAGCCAAGGACTTCAAATGAAAACTCAAATTCTCTTCAAAAGACATAAGGAAGATTGTATTGAGAGGAGACCATGCATTGGTAGCAAGACCATGCGTTGGTCAAGAGGTTCCAAGAGGGGAGATGCTGTCGGGCAGAAAAGACAGGAAGTAGCATTAACTTGAAACGAGGAGTTCTCCCAAAATACTCGTGCATTTGATGTGATTCTAAATCCATCTGAAAGCTAAAAGAGTCTAGTTTTCATGGGGGGCTTCTGGAGAATAATCTTTAAGGAATAGGGCTGGAGAATGAGGATAAGACAGAAGGGTCGAGCTGTCGGGAAAGCTGGGCCAGCCCTAATGTTTTGATGATTCCGGCCAAACCATGAAGATTTATGAGCTAAGATTTTATGGTAAGCTTCCTGAGACATTTTAGAATATGTTTTCAGAAGGAAGTATCTTAAAATAAGGTCTGGAACTATGAGTAATCTAGGCTGATATTTGAATCTGGAATTTAGGGTCAAAAAGGGAAACCAAGGAAACCTAAGGAACTTTGGAAAGGAAACTTCCTAACCAACCAAGGTGAGTGGTTATTTAGTCTTATGCTTTGATGTGTGAATAAATGCATATGTGAATGCAAGATGCATGCTTATGATGTTATGTTGCTTGCCATGATATTGTCTGTGAAATTTCTATGGAAACTGAGATTATACCCGAAGTACATAAGTTAGCATGCTTAAAAAAGGTACTTGGCGGGAAAATATAGTCGGCCTCGGTCGGCAGAAAATAATAGTCAATATAGTCAAGTTACCTAAGCATGACTAGCGGGAAAAGAATTGTCGATGTGCACATTGGCGGGATAATAGGGTACATGGAAAGTTTCCACAGGAATTGTTGATACATTGCTTGAGTATACGTGTGAAAATACTGGGGAAGATGTAGGATCATGCCAGGGATAACCAATGGTAAAGCTGGGGATGTTTTGTTATGTGATAACCAGCGGTCAAGTTGGGGTTGTTTGTTTTAACCAGCAGTTGAGTTGGGTATAATCCAGCGGTCTGGCTGGAAGAATAATACTGAACTTGTGGTAATGTACTCATTGATTATGTATTGATTTCCCAAAAGTATATTTCTGTAATCAAAGTTACTGTTTATACCACTCACTGGCCTTTACAGCTCACGTTTTCCATGTTTTATGTTTTACCCCTCCCCCCCCCCCTCCCAGGTAGTGGAAAG
This sequence comes from Benincasa hispida, assembly GCF_027475165.1. Taxonomy (NCBI): domain Eukaryota; kingdom Viridiplantae; phylum Streptophyta; class Magnoliopsida; order Cucurbitales; family Cucurbitaceae; genus Benincasa; species Benincasa hispida. The sequence goes on from NC_143484.1 coordinate 17,324,227, forward strand.
TGAGGAGTTCCAGGGTGTTGCTAAGGTCAAGATCTGCCACATGCTACAGTTACACTTCCGGAGGGTTTTACGGTTATTGTTGTAAACTTTGTTGTTAAGTCTTTGAGTTGTATAAACGTTACATTGTTGTAATATAAGATGGGCCTACTTAATCAGTTGGTTGTTAAATTTGTATGTTAGTATCAGAGTTATTTCCACAAGAGTTATTAGGCAGTAAGTGTCAACAAAAGGGTTGATAACTGCTGTCAATCACGCCCTTTCCTAGGCTCGGAAAGTAGTCTGGGGTGGGGTGTGACAAAAAGAATAAATCATGGGTTCAAACAAACTACTCAAAAATTACAACCTACACTTCTCAGTGTATTCAGCTGCAATATCCTATCTCTAGGATGCATGCAATGAGTATTTGGTACAAAAGATGATTCTTTATTTCAAAAGATGTTCTCTTCTGGTTTCATGAGGTCTAAATCTTTGGTCTTTCCAAACCTGTATTTAATCTATTTAGAATAATCATTTTACTTATTCAAATAGTTTATAAAGCATGCATAAAACAAGTTGAACACATGATTAAGCCTTGCTTAGTTTAGGTTAGCTGTCATGTTTCTCAACCCATAAAGAAATTAGTTGTTCCCTTATTACTTCCAGAGAGGAATCCTAAGCTTTCTTTTAAGATTCCACAAGGACTCGAAGGGGAAGTAAGAATTTGGGCAGAGTTATTCTCTAATGTTTTTGTTGTTTTGCATGGAAATCTCGGTCGATATTTATAGGCGTCAAGGAGCAACTTTTTCTCTCTTTCTAATGATTATGCCGATAAGGTGCATTAAATTCCATACCCTGATGCGTCGCATGCTCCACTTCAAAAGTTCATTGGCTTTGTCATGAAGCTTTCTTGTCAACTACCAACTTGGTTTCTGATTTGACTTCTACGGCTCATGCATCATGTCATCCTTTATCGCCTACGACTACCAACTTATTCAACTACACGGTTCCAATGTTGCCGTTGATAATTCCTTGCGATCACATAATTAGATTTCCTGCACACACACAAAAAAAACACGGTTTTTAAAATTTTCATAGATAAAGGCTTTGTATGTATGATCACATGATATAATTACTTTTGTGAATTCCTTGTCAAGCTGCCATATTTTCAGAGTTTTTTTTTTCTAATCGCTTTAGATAAAGGAGGTAAAATAGCTTGTATTTCTACAAGTAATCAGTCGTTATGGTCTGTTTTATTGATCACCATGATATAACAGTTCGTCCACATGTGAACAGATAACTTGTTTGAGAGCTAGCTTTGTGTGGATAAGATAAATATCCAAAATCATAGCCAACTAGATCAAAATTTTATTTATTTGAATAAAACAAACCCATGTCAATCGTTCCCCGGAGATAACGGATTATATGCTTAATTTCGTTCCGATGTCTTTTGTTGGAGAAAAACTATATCTTGCTAATAAATTTACTAAAAAAGCAATATCTAGTCTTATATTATTAGCAAGATACACAAGTGCACCAATTTCACTAAGATATGGTACTTCATTATCATCCCGAGTTCGAAATATATCTTTCTTCACATCTAGTAAACGAACTTCCATTGGAATGTTCAGTGGATATGCTTTGTCCATATAAAATCTTGTTGATTGATAAATAAATATCTCATATGCTAAATTCTCAATTTGCAAGCCAAGGCAAAATTTTACTTTTTCGAGATCTTTCATCTCAAATTCTTTCGTAAGATATTCTATTGCCTTTGAAAGCTTTTCAAGAGTTCCAATTATATTTAAACCATCAACATATACAGTTATAATAGCAATTTCTAACTGTGATTTTTTTATAAAAACACATTTGATTATTTTGATATCCTTCTTTCAACAAATATCTACTCATGTGATTGTATCACTTTCGTTCTGATTGTTTCAATCTAAGTAATGATCTCTATAACTTTATTGAATACAATTCCTGAGAAATTGATTTATATGTTTTAGGTACCTTAAATCCTTCTGGGATTCTCATATAAATATCATTATCAAGAGATCCATATAAATATGTTGTGATAACATCCATAACATGCATGTCCAGATTTTCATACACAGTCAGACCAATTAGATATCTTAGTGTAATTGCATCCACCACTGGAGAATATGTCTCCTCATAATCAATATCAGGTCTTTGTGAGAAATCTTGTGCAACTAGTCTTGCTTTATATCTTGTGACCACATTATATTCATTTCTTTTCCTTACAAATACCTATTTTGGATCCCATAGGTTTGACACCTTCTGGTGTTCGGACTACTAGTCCAAAAACCTAACGTCTTGAAAGTGAGTTTAATTCTGCCTCGATCGTTCTTTCTGCTGAAGCCAATCTTTTCTATGTCAACATTCTTCAACAGATTTTGGTTCATAATACTCATTTTCAGGTAAAATAATGTAGATTGACACTTTCTTAAGACTTTTCTTTGAATTTCTTTCATGTAGTTGCTTTCTTTTGAATGTTCTTGCAGGGATTTTGAATAAAATTGATTAATAATGAATTGACAACTCAAGATTAATCAATTTTTGTATGCAAAAATTACATAATTCTATAACAAATTTGTAATTAGGGTTGCAAGAATTAATAACCTTGATAGAAAATGTGGACTTCTTTTCCTCTTTTCTTTACAGAACCTATTAATTCAAAACATTCATACAATCAATCTTGAATTTTCAGTCTTTTGATCTCAAGATTTGGCATAGTTAAGAAAACTCATGAGTTTAATGTTGGGTTGTCTGTCCTAAAACTCGCAGTTTGTAAAGTTAAATATATTTTGTTATCAATAAAAATGTTATTCAACATTACTTCAATAACGTTATTATTGAATCTATAAATTGCACTTATAAAGCCTAAATCCAATAAACTAAGATCCATGGCTATTATATGAATACTTAAACTTTATGTGGAGACATAAAAATGGATTAGGTTCAAGTAAATAGTCAAAATGATCTATAGTATACAAATAAGGTTGGGTGCCTTATTCTAGTAACACTATTAGATGCGACCCACTCTATAGTTATTACAAGTTGTTGTAAAGGTGTTACAAACGAAGTGATCCTAATTTATTCATGTGTGAGGAATGGGAACGTCCTATGCAATGAATTTTCATAAGATCGGACCAAGAAATAAGTCACTCTTACTTTATAACGTTATTTACTATTTAAGACTGACTATTTCGCTTAGATGACCTAGGTAACTTGATCTTAATCTTGAGCTAACTATGAACTCCTGTTTACTCGAGATTATCCTTAGATTTGTATAGGTGAGGGTTGGCTCAAAAGTGCCGGCTCAATAAGCCTCCCATTTCAAGTGTAAGACCGGGTAGATAGTGGGGGACATAGGGTGTAATAAGGAATTCACGCCTACCCAATTTAGGGATAGGAGAAAGGTTGCTCTCTTTAGTACTGAATTCAGGTCTTGAACAAGGGACCCCACCCTCTCATTGGCCCGAGAGGGATCCGTTTTAGTGATTGGATCACAAACCAATTATTCATTAGAGAATCGATGGAACTTAAGGAGCAAGATGTAATATTGGGGGTAAAACAACATATTGACCCAACCATTATTACGAACAACCCGTGAAGGCCCGACTTGCTGATTATGGTTAAATCAAGTGGAAACTAATATATCTATAGTGAGAAGAGTGTTGGGGTTGATGCCCTAAAGTCTCGTGTCCTGTAGTTGTAAATAGTTTATACAAACGTGGGTGTTGTATAATATATGATATTTACTTCACATCTTGATTTTGCTCAGTATTTTGTTTTATTTGCTTTACCACAAACCAATAAACATAAAATCCCTAGTTATGTGTATGTAACTTAAGCATGTACGTAGTGACATACAAGTAGATCATGTCTTAAGTGATAACCAAAATGGTTTGTAGTATATGGATATAGAAGGGAAACCTTATCCTGGTAACGTTACGGATGCGGCCCATTTTGTGGAATGGTCACAAGTGTTGTGACTTGTCATAGATGGTCTAATTCTGATCATTCGTGTAGGGGACATGCGAGCGGGGGCGTCCTATACAAAGAGTTTGTATAAGACCTGACCACGAAGTGTTAACGTCTCGTTATATAACACCATTAATGACAAAGACTTCACTTCACTAGGATGACCATAGGTAACATGATCTCAATCCTGAATGAGATGGGAACTTCTGACATTGAAGGCGGTCCTTTGATTTGTATGAGTGCGAGTGGCCAGGTCGCCGATTCAAATGTACCATTTTGGGGATTTGTCTGATTTAGGAGTTGGGAACTCAGCTACACAAGATGGAATTCACTCCTTCCCCAAGGTAGGGGCAAGTAAATAGATAGCTTCTTTAAGGGTTGATTCCTGGGCTTGAACGATGTAGCGCCACACACCTTCTCTTGGCCCGAGAGGTATTCACACATAGTTGGATTATGTTGTATTGTTCATTAGAGAAATTAGTGGTACTTAAAGAGTGAGATGTAAATACAGGGGCAAAACAGTAAATTGGCCCAATTATACTTACGAGCATCTATGAAGGGTCATCATACTCATGATTGGTTATATCCGATGGACACAGAAATATACTTGTGGTAAGAAGAGTTCAGTTGTTGGTCTTTAATGGAATTCCTGGTAGTTAACGAATGGTGGATCTCGTGGCTAAAGAGTTTAGTCAGCTATTCATGTGCTATTGGAGCTTCGAGCCACAGGTCCATAAGGTCCCCTAGGTAGCTTGGATAAAGTTGAGAATTAGTTCTTGGGTCAGTTTTAAATGTTCAAATTGACAAGAGGGAGTTCGATTATATATGATATAATTGAACTGGTTAATTATATATGATATAATTGACTAAATGTATGAGATGCATTATTATGGAGAAAATTAGATATAAATATAATTTATATCAAGTACGGGAGAAATTACTCTAGTAGATATATGATATCAAACTATAGGGTAGGAATATAATATGATTATATTCATTTTTAATTAAATTGGTTAACTATGTGATAATTGGCCAAAAACCTCTCCTCGATTGGCTTTAGTGGGAGAATCCTTATTCGGTTATTGTAACTGAAGAATAAAACAAAAATTTGTTTCATTTTGCAAAGAGTTCGTAAAAATCGCAAAAGGTGTGAAAACGTTTTGATCACTTAGCTGAGAGGCTATACGATAGAGCTTCATCGCTTAAACGATCGCACACCCGCGTCTAAACGATCGCACACTTTTCTCTAAACTATCGTTTAACTTTTCTATACGTTCGCTTAGCGTGCTGTGTTTTCTAAACGATCATAAAACCTACACGATCGTGTAGCTTTCTCTAAACGATAAGCACTCCGCTATACGATAGTCTTCTCTCCCACTAGCTTATCGTTCTACACGATCAGCTCGTTCCTCCTACCTCTACCAAATTCAATAAAGACCACACTTTGGATTCTCCTCTGAGAATACCAAGGGCTCTAAGTGGTGGTGTCGTCCCCGCTCGTGCTTGTTGTGTTGCTGCCGTTGGTGTAGACGATCGTGCTGCCGTAGCCGACTGTTTTGCTGAGCAATAGAGAACATAGAGGTTGCTTTCGCTGCGTTGAGTTCGAATTGAAGAGAGTCTTCAACTGGTATGTGAAATCAATCCCTTGTATTTTATTTATCAAAGCATGTCGTTAATTAGTGTAATTTGCAAAACTATTTGTTAGAATGTATGTGTGGTATTTCAGTCACAATGAAATCGAAAAGATTCGAACACGCTCATGATTGCTCTTCGTTAAGAGTTCCTTCAATTGGTATCAGAGCCAGGTTGGTATCAATTGGTATCAAAGCTAGGTTTTGATATTCCAATTTCATTGTTGCAATGAATTGCATATACATTCTTGGTGGGTGCATATCTGCTCTGTTTAATTGTTAAATTGTTGTAGATGTGCGGATTAATGGAGTTTTCTAAGATGTTAGCCCCGGTTTGATTTATTTCTTTTACATTTTCGGCTGATTGTAAAGGCCCCTGCATTTTGGGCATTATTAATCTTTATCGAGTCTGTAATTCAAAGTCAATTTGAGTCTTGAGTCGTTCGGGAAGAAGATCAGAGCAAGGGTTGTTGTTTTTCGAGGAAGAAGACGATCAAGAGTAGATCGGGTCGTGTAGACGATAAGGTAAGCGATCGTTGAGTATCGGATGCTCGCGTATCGTTTAACATGCGCACACACTAGATGATCGTTTAGCTCAGCAAGCTTCATCGCTTAGTAACTGACTAAACGATCACTTAGCAATGTACGGTAAATCTTTTACCTTTCGCCGCGTTAAGCGATCGCCTAGACGATCAGTGTTCGCAGCCTCGTTGTTGTCTAAGCGATCATTTAGCTTTTGTGCCTATCGTTTAGTGTGCGCTGAGCGATCGTTTATCTTCGGCGTTTATTAAACGATAGAGTTTTCCTGACAGTTTAAGACCCAGTTCACCTATGAATCGGTTTGCTCGATGGAAAATGTAATAGATAGGGTTATTTCATTCCCGTTTTTTTGTAAAGGCACATCCTGGTCCATTAATCCTTAGTTTATTACATGTGATGTATGGCATTTATATGTCATATGGTATGCACATGTAGTAAATCCCACCTTAGGTTATGCATTGGTCATGCATCATCTCTTTATTGTGAATGTTATAAAGTAGAGAAGCATGATTTATTTATGTAAGAACATGCTCATGCATCATATAATATAAGAGTTATATTTATGCATGCATAAAAAGTATGGACATGCATCATCTTTATATTATAATTGTTATAATATAAGGGTGAACGGAGAGCATGTTTTCTTGGTTATTATGCATATATATAAAAGCTATGTATAGTAATGACCGAACATTGCATGAAACATGACACATAGATGTCTTTATAAGCGTTATAAACACCTAGTTGTGCGCGATGTATTTTAGTTCTTTCTTTTTAAAAGTTAAAGAGAAATTAGAACTAAAAGCAATAAGAAAGACATGCATGCTCACTTAGGTTTAATTCATGTTTTAAAATGTTTAGAACTTGGATCACATAGACCTAAGATCACGGTTCTAATATGATTAGCAACCCTAAGACTTTAATCTTTTAATCAGTTTAATAGGATTAAATTGACTAATAAAAGTTTAAAGTGTAGCAAATCTATCTATAAGGGACCTTTTGTCTAAGGTGGGTTTTGTCTAGGCTGGGGTATTTAAATTGATGAAAACGTAACATCCCTACCTGGAAACTTACCTGGAAAGGTGAATTAGATAGGTTTGATGCATGCATGCAAGTTAAGGACAGTCCATTAAAGTGTTTAAATGTGATTACTTGAACTTGTTTATTATTCATAGACAAAAGTTGTTTAAGAGTGGCTTTAAAAAGACGACTTAGACTAAAATCAGTAGCCGGATTGTCTAGGTTAATGAACTCCTAGGTAGAACATTCAGTGGGAGGTACTAGATGCTTCACTTAAACCTTTCATGTTTTTCCTATATAGTACACAACGTGAGCTACCCTCGGCCTCGAGGCACCTTTGGCGTGTCCCTCTAACAGATGGTGTTTGGGTAGGTCAATATCAAGGTGGATGGAGAAAGTATTCATAGTAAGTGGGAACGAGAAGTTTGACAGCATATCCCTCGGTCTCCCTCGTTGGATTGAATAAAATTAGTTCGACAGCACCCTGGGAGTTTCCCCCTAAAGGACGACAGTTTTACGTGTTTCTTTATTTGATCTCCTGTAAGAGGATAAGGTAACTTAGTCTCTTGTCCTAATCTGCTTCTTCTCTACGGTGAGCTCATTAAGGTGGGACTCTGGCACCGAAAGAGATGGGTTACACTTATGCGAAATTGTTAAAGGTCAACAGTTCTGGACCAAATAAATGGTGGTTGTTAGGTTCAGTTCCAAGATTTGGTGCGCCTAATGGTTGAGAATGTCTTATCCAAGCGAAGGGGCATTTGATCACTCCACCGATGACGTTTGTCCTGCCTTACTAGGGCATCATTGCAAAATAGAAGTCGTTCACTTAAGGTACTTGAACTTGTTTTGCAAAATTAATTGGTTGAAATGTGGTTTAGCAAAATCTAATAAAGTTCTATTTGTATTTTCAGCAAGAAGTTTTCAAAATGGCCACAACCACGTTAGCTTTTCTTAGCACCAAAAAATTAACTGGCAATAACTTTTTGACATGGAAACACATGATCACGACGATTCTCATCATCGAGGCTTTCATGTTTGCCTTTATGGAGGTCTATCCTCCTATTCCAGCTCCCAATACTGCTTGAAATGTTCGAGAGGCATACAAACGATGGAAACTGCCGAATGAGAAGGCCCGATCCTATATCTTGGCAAGTCTTTTTGAACTCTTGGCCAAAAAAACATGAGCCCATGGTCTTAGTGCTTGAGATCATGGAGTCTCTGCAGCGGATGTTTGGACAACCATCTAAACAACTTATGCATGAGGCTCTTAAGTATATATTCAACTCCAAAATGGAAGAAGGCACCCCTGTTTGTGAACATGTGCTTAACTTGATGGTCCACTTCAATGTGGCGGAGCTGAATGGGTCTATCATCGATGAGGGCAGCCAGGTTAGCATAATCCTGCATTCTTTATCAGAGAGCTTCTTGCACTTTGTTAATAATGTGATTCTTAACAAAGTGAAATATAACCTCACAACTCTCCTAAACGAGTTGCAGACCTACCAAAATTTACTGAAAAGTAAGGAGAGGAAGAAGGGTGAGGCAAATGTTGCTTCATCCTTCAAGACGTTCCATAGGGATTTGACCTCAGGAATGAAGTCTGCACCTTCTACTTCTAACTTTGCAAGGGGGAAGAAGAAGAAGGGTGGTAAGGGAAAAGGGAAGGCGCCTGCTAACTCGCCGCCTATCAACCCAAGAAGGCATTCACCACCGTTTGGAAAAGAAAAGTGTTTCCACTACAACTAGGATGGACATTGGAAGAGGAACTGTCCTCGCTAGCTGAAGAAAAGGAAGGTCGCCAAGGCTAAGACCAAGGCAGGTAAAGATAAATATGATTTACTTGTACTTAAAACTTGTTTCGTGGATAATGATGATTCTATCTGGATAATTTATTCGGGTGTCACTAATCACATTTGTTCTTCTTTCAGGGGATTAGATCCTGTCGATAGCTGAAGGCTGGTGAGATGATGTTGCGAGTAGGCACCGGGCACATCGTCTCAGTTGTGGTAGTGGGAGAACTCCAGTTAGCTTTACAGAATAGGTTTCTAGTTTTGAATGATGTATATTGTTCCAAAACCTAAAAGGAATCTCATTTCTATAAAGTGCTTGTTACAATGTAAATACAATATTCATTTTAATGTGAATAACACGTTTATTCATAAATATGGTGTTGATATTTGTACAACGTATCTGGAAAGTAATTTGTATGTGCTAAGGCCGTTAGCCACTAATTCCCTCCATAACACAAAATTGTTTAAAACTGTCGTAACTCAAACAAAACGTTGACGTATTTCTCCAAAAGAAAATGCCCATCTTTGGCATCTTAGTTTAGGATACATCAATCTCAATAGGATTGAGAGATTGGTGAAAAATAGACTTTTAAGTGAGTTAGAAGAAAATTCTTTACCGGTGTGTGAATCTTGTCTTGAGGGTAAGATGACTAAACGACCTTTTACTGGAAAAGGTTATAGAGCCAAAGAGCCTCTTGACGATATTCTGACCTTTGTGGTCATATGAATGTGCGAGCCCGAGGTAGCTATGAGTATTTTACTAGTTTTACTGATGATTACTCTAGGTATGGGTATGTTTATCTTATGCAACGGAAGTCTAAATCCTTTTAAAAGTTTAAAGAGTTCAAGGCTGAAGTTGAAAACGCATTGGATAGACGGATTAAAACACTTCGATCGGATCGAGGTGGAGAATTTTTGGACTCGGGATTCCAGGACTATTTTATAGAACATGGAATCGTTTCTCAACTCTCAGTGTCGGGTACACCTTAGCAAAATGGTGTAGTGAAGAGGAGAAATAGAACCTTGTTGGATATGGTTCGTTCGATGATGAGTTACGCTTCCTTATCGGACTTGTTTTGGGGTTTCGCAGTGGAGACTGCAATATGCATACTCAACTGTGTTACCTCTAAGAGTGTTGCAAGAATACCTCTGGAGTTGTGGAACGGGCGTAAAGTTAGTTTACATCACTTCTGTGTTTGGGGTTGCCGAGGCAAATCCCAAGAAGTTGGAACCACGATCGAGGTTATGCCTCTTTGTAGGCTACCCCAGAGGTACACGAGGGGGTTATTTTTATGATCCAACGAAAAATAGGGTGTTGGTTTCCATGAATGCTACTTTCCTAGAGGAGGATCATATAAGGGATCACAGTCCACGAAGTAAAGTTGTGTTGCGTGAGCTTTCCAGATTCTGACTTTCATACTGATAAGAACTCTTGTAAGTCCACGTTAGGGTCAGTCTTTACTCTTAACGGAGGAGCTGTAGTGTGGCAAAGTACTAAGCATGGGTGCATCACTGACTCCACTATGGAGGCGGAGTACATAGCGGCCTGTGAAGCTGCTAAGGAGGCCATCTAGCTCAGGAAGTTCATGACAGAACTAGAAGTTGTTCCAGATATATCTAAACCCATTACCCTATATTGTGATAATAGTAGGGCAGTGGCGAAATCCAAAGAGCCGAGGAGTCACAGGCGCGGCAAACACATAGAGCGAAAGTATCATCTGATCCGCGAGATAGTGCATTGAGGGGACGTGATTGTCACGAAGATCACTTCGAAGCACAATGTTGCTGATCCATTTACGAAGGCTCTCACGGCGCTACAGTGTTTGAGGGTCACCTTCAGAGCATGGGTCTACAGGATCGCCCGTGGCTGGACTAGGGCAAGTGGGATATTTTCTTGTACTGGGCTTTTATGCCATAGTTTATTATTTTGTATTAGTTTTATGTACACCCCACTTCACTTTAGGACGAGTGGGAGATTGTTGGGGTTGATGCCCTAAAGTCTCGTGTCTTGTAGTTTGTAAATAGTTTATATGAACGCTTATATTGTATAATATATGATATTTACTTCACATCTTTATTTTGCTCAGTTGTTTGTTTTATTTGCTTTACCACAAACTAATAAACATAAAATCCTTAGTTATCTGTATGTAACTTAAGCATGTATATAGTGACATACAAGTGGATCATGTCTTAAGTGATAACCAAAATGGTCTGTAGTATATGGATATAGAAGGGAAACCTTATCCTGGTAACGCTATGATGCGGCCCGCTTTGTAGAATGGTCACAAGTGTTAGATCACTTCACATGTTAAAAGAAGAACACATATCTACCAAACTCCATTTATAATGTGAAGTGGAACACACTCATATTTGGCAAAGAGGTACCAAAGTTAGTTGTGGATATATGTCATAATTTTTTTTTTTTTAAAAAAATCTTTTTCTTAGTAAGTAATAATTGGAAATTTGAAGCACTTTAAAGTTGGAGGCAGCTTGATTGAGACTTTCATTTTGTTTAGATTGAAACGTGAAATGATGGCACTCATACATGCAAATATTTATATTTATAAGTATATGAATCAAATGTTGATCGTTGTTGTGCCGTGAAGGTTTTGAAAGGGAAAAAAAAGTGGATTCTGATTCAAGCCGAGTTTTTCATTCTAGTGCAAAAGGTTTCTTGTGGGTCCTTTTTCAAGCCCATCTCAAATATGATGCGGTATGGTACTCGTGATCCTACTGGTAGCTGCTACTGCCTCACACTTAAATGCCGCCAACTCCAATCTTCCTACTTAAGCTTAAGGCATCTGCGACCTGATTGGTCCGTCAAAGCAGCAGATTGACGCACCATATCAATCAAACTTGGCAAGTTTGTCTTGCTTGCCATCATCCCCGTTTTGGCGTGAGTTTCTTCTAACTTGGAAAGTCACTCATCACCACATTATTTGTCTTGACTAGAAATCACAACCTTGGTGCTTAATCGAAATTGCTGACTACTCCCCAAGGTTTACACAACCTCCAATATTAGGCATGTACTCGTTGGAGAAAGAAATGAAATTAAAAAACAACTTAAAGAAATTTAAGAGATGAAAATAGAGAAAAGAAGAAAATCTACATCACATACAAAGAATTGTCCTTTATTTAAAAGGAAATTCAAAAAAGGTTTCATATCTAACATCAATTTTAGATCCGTAGAGGTTGAACAATTTTAAAATCTTAAATATGTAACGGTCAAATTGGGTTGAATACATTAGATCTGTAACTGCCAAATGACTATTATCAAGTTTGTAATCATTAAAAAGTTTTTTCAAGAATTATAACGTTAAATTAGTCACAAAATTAAAGAAAGACATCATTTGGATGACTCGTCATTCCCAACAATGAGACGATAATATACATTTTTAAAATAAGCCAAAATCATTATATTAGAACAGCCAACCACTCAACAGAAGATAAAAATCTTAAGCTTTTAAATAAAGTGTTCCAAAATTAAACCAGCATATTCCATATATGAACTTTCTTTGATACTCTTCCATCTCACTTTGTTATCAAAATTTGTTTTTTTTATCTAATTTTTATTTTTCTTAGTTATTTAAATGTGCATTAATTATATTTATATATTGAATTTATATTGTTTTATTTTGCTATATAATAAGAGTGAGGTATGCATAAATCAATAATAATTGAATTAATGAAGACAAACTCAACGAACCCATCTAGTTTATTAAAAAGAAAAAAATAGAGAGAATTGAAAGTTTTTAATTATGTGTGTTATATAACTAAATAAACTAATTCAATAGAGAATATAAAATTTTAATTTAGATTTATCTTTTAACTTTTTGAAGTTGAATCAATTTAAACCTTAAATTAATAATTGTATCAATTTAAATCTTGAAATTTTATAGGTGAATCAATGTACACCTTCTTTTAGATTTTTTTTTACAAATATGTGTGAAACTTTATAATTCTATTCATTAAACTCCTAAAATTTTACAAGTGAATCAATTTAGATGCATTATTAAGATTATCTATGAAAATTCTTCAGACATAAATTCTTACACATATGTAGACATCTTCAAATGTCGGATTGACAAAATGAACTAGTATAGTTACCGTGTTGTCAATTCTTGAAAGAAACCATAATTAAGAGTCTAAATGGACTTATTTATGAAGTTTAGGGTTTTAATTGATAAAATTATAAGTTTTGCACAATGTTTATCCAAATGAAGTAGAATGAGAGTATAAACTGATACACTTATGAAAATCTAAGGTTTAAATTAATATAGTTATTAGTTCATGGTATAAAAGGTTGATACAACCTTCAAATTTTAGGGGTATAAATTGACATTTTCCCTAAATTTTTAATAGTGATGGAAAATAGTAAAACTTATTGATTAATTATAATTTTCATAGTTTCAAAAGTTAATAGGACATTAACACTAAAGATGAAAAATGAGTATTTAATGAAAAATTGAAGTTAAAAGTGTAAATATTGAAACATGATTATGAGTTTAGGACCAAATTGAAGCAAAACTCAAATCTCATAGGTATAATTATAACATTTTAAAATTTATGGATTAAATTGAAACCAAACTCAAAACTTAATGACTAAATGTATACCATTTTTAAAGGACGGAATACAAACAAAATTCAAAACCTAAGGAATAACCAAATATTTTACCCAAATCTTTAAAAATATAAAACCATATAAAACCTTAAATTTAGAATGTTAAATTGTACTTATAGTTTCTTTTTTTTTTCCCTTCCTTTTTTGTATTCTTTTCGAGGGAGGCAAAATACATGTAAAATCAAGAAAATTGATTAAGAGCAACTAATTTATTTTCAAATGTTTTTTTAATTGATTTTACATAACCTAACAAACTGGACCATCATAATTTACTGTATGTTTAGTTTGAAATTTTTAACCGTTTAATTTTAAAAATAAGTCATTTTAGGAAAAAAAATGAAGTGTGTGACAACTACTCAAATAGTTTTTAGACACTTTCATATTATATTTTAAATAGTTTTTATCATAAAAATTTAAATAAAAAAATGACTATTTTGAAAAATATTTTTTTCTCTACTTAATCCAAACATAGCCTTAATATTAATCTAACATACTACCTATGGAAATATCATAATTGGTACATGCATATAGTTAATTAATTATATCACATTAAATGAGATTAAGGTTTATGAATCATAGTTGAAAGTCAAGAAAATAAAATACTTGAACTTTTCAATTAAGGTTATGGAATAATGAGCAATGAGAGAAGATTCCAATCTTAAAAGTACCAAAAAGAAAAAGAAAAAGAAAAAGAAAAAGAAAAAGGGATCTCCAAAATAATCTTTTCCCACTTGCTACTTTCTTTTGTAAGAAAAAGTTCAAATGCATTGAAAGCAACTCTAAGAAAAGGTAAGAATTTTGGACATAAATTGATAAAAAAAATTGCTAAAAAGACCTTGACCACACTTTGCCACTTGCATTATTACAAAAATAGGCCACCATAATTGGCCATACCATGAACACAATAAAAAGATATATATATATATGAATAAATAAAAATCTATACCTTCCAAATTTATTTTTAATAAAGTTTGGATGTTGCCTCAACAATCTAGATGTTATTAACTATGCTACAGAATATATATATATAAGAGAAACAGGTATAATTGTTATTTCCTTAATAAATGAAAGTTTCAATTTTAGACTTTTATGTTTTAACATTTTTCTATATCTTTTTTTTCAATCAACAGTTAATAGAGTTAAATATATGATTGATGATAAGTTGACGTAATCCTCCCCAAGGAGTTTTGCTTCTCCCATTATCGGTCGAGCTATAAGCTCCTTCCCCTCGACTTCGCTCCTGTACAAGATGGCTTTTTTGACATCGTCTAAGATTGTAGGAGTTCGTTTAAGAAAAAAAAAAAAAATTGTTGATTACTTAAAATGGTTCTTGCATCCCTAGGAGCGAATTTGATTTGAGTATTCATCGATTAGGTGATCTATATGCTCTGGGGGAATACGAGGTGTAGCGCAATTTGGTTAACGCATCTGTTTTGGGTATAGAGGGTCATAGGTCCAAATCCTGTCACCTTAAAGTGATATTTTGAAGCATGAATTTTTTTATGTAATATGAAGGTGGAGAAATCAAACCTTTAACTCAAGATCGATGTTACAAACTTATACTTGTGATATATACACTGTTGACCATTTGAAAGATGGTTAAACCATCTAGAATTATATAGATCCAATTTATTTGAGGTGGTGGAATCTTTCATCTAAATTTATGTCAATTGACTATAATTACCCTCTAGCAAAGCTAGGCATTAGTCCTATATTAACTAATAGAAATAGCATAAATGAAAATATTAAGATATTATTAAAAACTAAATTGAAACTTTTTAAACAAGTCCAGAATTTATATATAAAGCATTTATAAGTTATAAATATATATGCGATGAAAATGTCAATGTGGTTAATATTTTTAGAAACAAAATATATAAAAAGTTAAGAGGTTTGTTTGGTAATCTTTTTGTTTTTTGCTTTTTGGTTTTTGAAAATTAAGTCTATTTCCTCTCCATTTCTTATATTAATTTGCATATTTTTTAAGTACAATGATTGAATTCTTAGTCCAATTTCAAAAACAAAAACAACTTTTGAAAAGCTACTTTTTTTAGTTTTCAGATTTTGGTTTGGTTTTTTAAATCCATTGGTCAAAAGTAGATAACAAAGTAAAAAATTTAGAGGTAAAAGTAGTGTTTATAGGCTTAATTTTCAAAAAAAAAATAAAATATAAAACTAAGGTTCTTTTTTATAACTATTTTGTTTTTTGTTTTTATTTTTGAAAATTAAGTCTATAGTATCTACATTTCTTGCCATGATTTGCATCTTTTTTAATTATAATGGTTGAATTCTTAGCCAAATTTGAAAAACAAAAACAACTTTTTGAAAGCTACTTTTTTTAGTTTTCAAAATTTGGCTTGATTTTTTTAAACCATTGGTGAAAAGTAGATAATAAATTAAAAAATTTGAAGGTAAAAGTAGTGTCCATAGGCTTAATTTTCAAAAACAAAACAAAAACAAAGTGGCTACCAAACGGAGCCTAAATAGTTACCAGAACAGGACCTAAACATTTCATTATTTTAAATTAAATATAAATATCTACTATTAATACATATGTCCATATCAATGATTTGTTTTATATATTTTGTTAGATTTTTACAATATAATGAACACATTGATTCACTTTTTATGTTCATGTCAAACATATTTTAAAATGCTAAGATAAACATATATTTATCCCTTTTCCCTTTTTTACAATAGTTAATTAATCCTTTAATAAGAATTAAATAATAAAAAATGGCCAAGCAATAGACCCGGGTTCGACTCCCTGCAAACGCATTTTTTAATATTTGACCTTTTTTTCAAAGGTCAAATTATTAAATTCAAACATGTTTTATTTTCATTCATGTTTCAAATATCTATATTAGCTTCGTCTCAACTTTTTTCTTTAACTAAATCTAATTTCGAGTTTAGATATTTGAACGTTCAATTTTAAAGAAACGAATAAATATTATCAATTTTATCTGAACTAGAGAGAGTTTCAAACTAACTTAACATAAAGAAAGATATATATGTTTTTTAGTTATTTTTTCCTCTCTATAATAATGATGATAGATTCGACTTTTTTAATGACTCGACAAGAATGAATTAATATATTTATTTAATGTTTACGTGAGAGAAATTCTAGAAAACAAGAAGGGGGAAAGAAAGAAAAAGAAAAATGAGGGGAACAAAGGGAAAAGAGGGCTTCTAGAAAAGGTAGGGTTCTAGAACTTGATTTCAACTTTCTTTGTGCATCAAGTCTTTTATTTTCCAATAATGGCCAACATTCCATTTTGAAAATTACTTGGGAGTAGTGTTATTCCATTTCATTTGCTATCTGTTCATACGCTTCAACTTGAGAACGTTGTATTAATTTAAACATTAAACTTTCAGAATTATATAAATTTATAAAATTTTTAAGAATTTATTTTAAAAACATCCCGTGAGACTTATAATCAAACCCCTGATTTTTCATAATATTATAGTAAATCAATTTAGACGCATTGTTAAGATTACTTTTGAAGATCAATTTTATTACATAGGTAGACTTCTTAAAATATCAAATTAACAAAATAAATTATTAAAATTGATATGGATGATTTTCAAAATCAAGTCTTAACTAAGAGTTTAAATTGATTAGCTTATGAAATTTTAAAAGTTTAATTGACAAAATTATAAGTCTCTCACATAACGTTTATCCAAATAAAATGTAGTGGAACACAATAAGTTGATACACTTGCAAAATCCAAGATCTAATTCATATTTTTTTTCCAAGAAAAGAAATATTCATTTGGGGTCCATGTAAGGGATATGCTAGACATTTGGTGGTTTTTCATTTGACAAGAACAAGATATCTCATCGAAGTTGATCTCATATGTATATTAGTTAATCTGGTTATTCTCACAACACATGCTCATTTTGATTGTTGCTTATTTAATCAACAAATTGTTGTAATAACAACTATACCAATTTGCAATGCTTCACTTCTTATTTAGGAGTTGTTATACCTGAGAGCATTATGTTGAGCATTATATGATTAGTATAATCAAGGTTCTACATTGTTAGAGAAGAAAGTGAGTATGGAATCTTTTAAATGGTTTAAACAGCAAAGTCAAGAGAGTAAGGATAAGTGGACAGTATAATATCATTGTGGAGATGGAAGGAGATGTTGTTATCATAATTACCAATTGGTATCAGAGCCACGATCTAAGCCCATATGGCAATGTGTTAGAAAAACCTACATATTTCAAACAAAGAAAATTTAGTGAACCTTATCCCCTCTACTTGTTAAGAACAAATGTGATTCGTGCTCATGCTTGTGCTCTATTTTAATGGACTCAAGATATGCCTCCGAATTGAGTAAGTTGTTCTCGTGATTGAGTGTACGCATTTCTTCAAAGGGATCTCTCACATGATGTTTATCCAAATGAAATTCTCACATGAGCTAAGAGGGGAAGTTGTTTCATTAGTAATGAGACCTTTTGGATGGTCCAATATTAATCTATCTAAATAAAAAAAATTATTCAATTTAGGCGCCACTACCTCATAAGATCCATAATGTGAATTCTAAAATTGGTTTGCCCTTTAACCAATTGCTAGATATAAGTTCAAACTACTTTTACAAAATCTCTCATATAACAAAATGATAACTGAACACCAGATGAGATCCTTGGCTCCCAATACTACCAATGACATCATATGAGCTTAAGGTAAAATATTGAGTATATTTTGTATAAAAAGGAGTGATGTGGCATTTATGTTTTTCGTTTTTTCAAAAAAGAAAAAAAAAAAAAAAAGAACTATAACATTTGTTAATGTGTAAACATTGTAATTTAACGACAAGACAAATAAAATGGAGTGTACCTATGGCGTTAATGCTTGGGACAAGCAATTAGTGTATAAAACGGATTCCACAAATACAATCAAAATGAAACAATTTGGAAAACTCCTAATAGCAAATAATAACAATAACTTAGCCATTTTTACAACAAACAATTCTGAACTCTGAGAAAACAAATAAACCCATTAACCACAAAAACTCTTATATAAAAAAACTCACCACCCTTTGCCAAAAGGAGCATAGTTCAACTGACATACGAATCTGTTAGTGACAAAGAAGTCTGCAATTCAAATCCCTCTATCCCTACTATACTAAAGAAAATAAAAGGATCACCACTCTTTAAAGACTGCTCGCACTTTTGCATAGATAGCAGTTCCACTTCCGGCCATTCAAAACTTCCAAAACAAACAATTCATAATTTAAACCTCCAGATTTGGCATCAGACTATGAACTTCAGGTGATAAGCAGTAGATTCTTTCCTTTACCAAACAAGTCATGAATTGAGCTAACCTCATAATGCATATTCCCATGTATATTTAAGGAAACCATACATAGTAGGCCCCCTTCATGTTGAACCGAGATTATGCTTCTCCAAGATAGAAATGATTTTCCATGCAAGGATTTCATCTGCAATTAGCCAACTACAGCAACAAAATACTATAGTAGATTCATTTTCAATTCTATTTGTAGTTCTGTAAGGGCAATCTTCCTTTGAACAAATGGACAGTGTAAATGATTCAACTTGAAGATACTCACCAAGATTTTGAACATTCTTGTCTGAAAGTTCACTTGAAAGCTTTGAAAATAGCTGGGAAAGCCATAAAGATTTTCTAGATAAGCAATCCATAACATGGGTCTCCTCTAAGTTTCCAAAATATATGGGTCTACAATTAGCAAACCTAACCTCATGCTCTTGTTCTCCCAAGAGTAGCAGTACTTCATCCTGGTGTAACACCTTTGTTTTCTTACCCTTTTCCATCACCAAGATCCCTTCGTTCACTCTATCATCACTTACCTGTAGCTCTGGACCACAACTAAAACTAGAATCAAACTTGGTGTCCAAATTTCTATTCAAATACTTGAAATGGTGATTCGAGCATTTGCGTATAAACACGCGTGAAGTTCCTCCTGCTTTGCAACTTAAATCTTTTAAATTAGGATCAACTTTATTGTTCAGGTTTCTTTTCAAAAACTTGAAATTAGGAGTTGAACAACTCTGAATAAACATCCTTGAGGCTTCTGCTTTGACAGAAAGAGTTGAAGAAATGGATACGGTTTCATTATTTGCAGGATCATAACATGGGATTCCGAGTTCAGAATGAATCCTCTGCTTTAAAGTAGCCATCTTAGGCTTCTCTCCATGTACAAGTATCACGTGCTTCGGACTAAGGAACTTCACAAGATCCATAATTCCTTTGGAATCAGTATGTGGGCTGAATGCCAGTTGGTGAATCTGGGATGAACATATATATAGTCAGGAAAATTGTACAATGATAACATGACTATAAAAAGAATTACATGCATAATAAAAGGAAACAAAAGTTCATCCAGGTCAACTTTAACGGTGCTTAAAATATTGGGTAAATCGAGAAACATTCCCTGTACTTTTGAGTTTTCCACATTCAGACCCTTTATGCATGTTTTAGTCCCATTTTCATTCACATATCTGAATTCATCCAATTGCCCAAGTTGTTCGTCCATCTAAAAAAACACTGATTCAACCAATAATAAAACAATAAAATATAATATTGCTTCGCTTGCCAATTATCATAACCTCATCTCTCATTGTCATGCACATACTCAAAAAGAGGCCTTTTATCTATTTCTCAGCAGGCCTTCGCCAATTATCACAACCTCATCTCTCATTCTCACGCACATAAGTTACTTTTATCTATTTCTCAGTAGCCCTTATAAGTTACTTTTATTTTTCAGTTTTTCGGTGTGTGTGTGTATGTCTATATAAGATCTAAATTGGAATCAAATAGGACATCCAAGTTCAAACTCCAGAATGTCACACCTTTTCCACTCTGATTAACATTTTGAATTCACTTATTCAGTTATCGTGCTAATTTCTTGTTATAGTTAGGGTTTTTTATTATTGTAAATATCTTGTTATATTTTCCTTCTCTATGCTTTGTACACTTGTATATATTCATATCTTTGGTGAATGAATAGAATATTCTGATTCTCTCTCAAACCTAATTGTTTTACATGGTATCAAAGCCCTCTAAACAAAATTAGGGTTTTGTGAACCTTAGGGTTTGAAAATTTAGAACCCATTTGTGTTACATCTAGGGTTTTTTTGGAGGGGTGAGTTTACACTTTTGCTCACAGCTGCCGTCTTCGGTTCATTCGCTGCGCCACTGTAACCACCGCCACCGCCGAAAAAAAAAGTAGTTTTTCGACACCGCCTAGTCCATCGAGAAGCCCAGCCGCCGATCTACATAACCCCAAAGTCTGGAATCCATTTGACCAGCGTGTGAGGCTCACGTGCCATTTTTCCCTTCTGCCGTTGATCCACGCGCCAGCGCGTGCACCACCTGTTTCCGTTTGCCTTTTGTGGGTTTCCTCGGTTTTGTTGACTCTTCTTGGTGGTGTGTTTGTTTGGGCTATATACTTACTATTTATAAAAACATTTCTTTGGTAAATTAGGGTTTGATTCTCTACTATCTGGTATTTATTTTGAGGTAATGGCTAATAAGAAACTAGTAGTTATATCTGAGATGGTTCCTATGGTGTCAAAAGTAACTGAACACAAGTTGAATGAATCCAATTACTACTCATGGAGATCAAATGTTTGCCACTTTATTAGGAGCATGGAAACGGATGATCACATCACGAAAGAGCTACCGATTGATGCTTATAAAAAAATTTGGTGGCGGGATGATTCAAGAATGCATCTACAAATCAAGAATTCTATTGACTGTGAAATCATTGAACTAGTCAATCACTGCGAATCAATCAAGGAACTATTGGAATATTTGGATTGCCTTTATTCTGGGAAAGAGAATATTAATAGACTATTTGATGTTTGTAAGACTCTATAAACCTGATCAAGAAGAAAAATCTCTTACAAGCTACTTTATGGAGGTTAAAAATACATGTGCAAAATTCAATGCCTTGATGCCAATTAGCACGGATCCAAAAGTTCTAATGGCTCAAAGTGAAAAGTTGTTTATCATGAGTTTTTTAGTAGGTCTTGCACTTAAATATGAGATGGCCAAAGATCAAGTGTTGTGAAGCTTAAATATTTCATCATTGGAAGAAGCTTATACTTAAATACTTCGTACAAAGAAGACACAAGCAGTTATGTCATCTGATTCTAGTAGTGCTTTGATTGGATGCACAAATGATTATATTAGTAATATGGGGGTTGAATCAAATAGCTCCAAAGGTCATCCCAATAACCAAAGATCAAATCCAGGAGGTGTTGTTTGCAATTACTGTCATAAACTTGGTCATACGAAATGTGAATGCAGAAGATTGATGAATAAGGGTCAGAGGGTGCCATCTGCACATGTTCCTTCTACTCCTGATAATCTTGACAAGTCAATTACGATTTCTGTAGAGGAGTTTGATAAGTTTCAACAATTTCAAGAGTCATTGAGAGCATCACCTTCTACTCCCATTATGGCCATCACAAAGACAGGTAACATCTCTAAATGCCTTCTTTCCTCCACGTCAAAATGGGTCATTGACTCTGGCACTACAGACTATATGACAGGTAACTCCAGTTTATTCCCTAACATTTGTACATCTACCTCTTCACCTGATGTCACTATAGCTGATGGAACCTCCACACCCATTTTAGGATCAAGAACCGTCCATCTTACTCAATTAATTTCTTTGTCATTAGTCTTAAATTTACCACATTTTTCGTTTAATTTGATTTCAATCAGTAAACTCACTTGTGATCTTCATTGTTGTGTCTCCTTTTTACTTTGTTATTGCTTATTTCAGGATCTTACAATGAAGCAAACTATTGGTAAAGGGCGTGAATTTGGCGGTCTTTGCATCTTTGAACCACAAACACTTACAGCCATCACATGCTCTAGCGTGTCATCTCCTTTTGAAGAGCATTGTCGTTTGGGTCATCCATCTATCTCTGTGTTGAAGAGTCTTCGTCCACAACTTCAACATTTGTCTTCTTTAGATTGTGAGTCATGTCAGTTTGCTAAATTTCATCGTTTGAGTTTGTATCCTCGAGTCAATAAACAAGCTAGTGCTCTTTTTAATTAGTCCATTCTGATGTGTGGGGTCCATGTCCTATTGAGTCCAAAAGAAGGTTTAGATATTTTGTTACATTTGTCGATGACTATTCTCGTGTTATGCGGTTATATTTAATGAAAAATCGTTCTGAGTTACTTTCTCATTTTTGTAACTTCCAAGCTATAATTTGAACTCAGTTTAGTGGTTCTCTTAAAATACAATGGAGCGATAATGCTAAGGAATATTTCTCTCATGCAGTCAAGTCATATTTAGATTTCCATGGCATTTTTCATCAATCTTCTTGTGTCAATACTCCAACGCAAAACGGTATTGCAGAATGAAAGAATCGTCATGTCCTCGAGACGGCCAGAGCCTTGGTGTTTCAGATACATGTTCCAAAATCCTTTTGGGCTGATGCTATTTCCACAACTTGTTTCTTAATAAATTGCATGCCCTCTTCCATTCTTAGGGATGAGATACCTTTTCGTACTTTATGCCCCAAGCAACATTTGTTTCCCATTCAACCCAAAATATTTGATTGCACTTGCTTTGTTCGGGATGTTCGGCCTCAACATACCAAGATAGATCCAAAGTCCTTAAAATGTATTTTCCTTTGTTATTCTCATGTTCAAAAGGGGTATCGGTGTTATTGTCCTAGTTTAAATAAATATTTCATCTCTCCCGATGTCACTTTTTTTAACATTCCTCATTTTTTTCATCGTCATTTTTCTCTTCGAATAAGAGTCAGGGAGAGCATAAGGAATTACAGGATGACTTCCTTGTCTACACAGTTATTTCTCCTTCTGATCCTCTTCTTGATTCATCTCTACCTGTGGCTACCTCTACTCTTCCACCCATCGTTAAGGTCTATACTCGATAACAAACTCCTTCAGTTTCATGCCTTGTACCAAAAATTTCTTCGTCTCCTTCGATTCCATGCCCTATGCCAGAGTCTTCTTCGTCATTGGATCCAGAAACGAGTGATAATCTTCCTATTGCTCTTCGCAAAGGTATACGTACATGTGCTCATCCTATTTCCTCTTTTGTTTCATATAACCATTTGTTGTTTTCCACATGTTCATTCATTGCATCCTTAAAGTCTGTTTCCATCCCTAAAACTGTTCAAGAAGCTTTGTCTCATCCTGGTTGGCGTGCCGCAATGGTGGAGGAGATGATTGCCTTAGATGATAATTGTACATGGGATTTAGTTTCTCCCCCTGTAGGAAAGAAGGCTATCGGTTGCAAATGGGTATGTGCGGTTAAAGTCAATCCAGATGGTTCTGTTGCTCTGTTAAAAGCACGCCTTGTAGTGAAAGGCTATGCACAAATATGTTGACTATACTAATACTTTTTCTCCTATAGCAAAAATGGCATCTGTGAGGTGGTTTATTTCATTAGCTTCGATCAATCATTGGTCTTTACATCAGCTTGATATTAAAAATGCATTTCTTCATGGTGATCTTCAAGAAAAGATGTATATGGAGCAACCACCAGGGTTTGTTGCTCAGGGGGCGAATGGAACAGTGTGTCGCCTTTGTAAATCTTTGTATAGATTAAGGCAGAGTCCATGGGCTTGGTTTAGTAAATTTAGTTAGGTGATTGGAAGCTTTGGAATGCAGAAGAGCACGTTAGATCATTCGGTCTTTTTTAAGAGATCTGAGGGTGGTGTCATCTTGTTAGTCGTATATGTGAATGATATTGTGATATTGGTGATGATGCTTTAGATATCCAGTCCCTAAAGACCTTTCTTCATAGTCAATTTTGTACAAAAGATTTGGGCATGTTGAAATACTTCTTAGGAATTGAGGTAATAAGAAGCAAGAAAGGAATACTATTATCACAGAGAAAATATGTACTTAGACTTGTAGACTGAAATAAGGAAGCTAGGGGCTAAGCCATGTAGTACCCCAATGATGCCCAACTTACAGCTCACAAAAGATAGAGAACTGCGAAAAGATCCTGAAAGATATAGGAGGTTACTGGGAAAACTAATTACCTTACAGTGATTCGACCCGACATAGCCTATTTAGTGAGTATTGTGAGTCAGTACATGTTATGCCCTATAGTTGATCATTGGGTTGCACTGGAACAGATTTTGAGCTATCTGAAGGCTTCTCTCTCTTCACCTAATTCGAACAATTCGAATTATTCTATTATACTGTTATAAGTTTATTCCATATGAGCTAGTAGGGGAACCTAATGGACCTATAGATCATGGGCTCCAACGATCCGAGATTAGCTGGCTAAACTCTTTAGATGGAGCTAATCAACATTCGTTAACTCACGGGTCATTCCACTATAGTCCTGTAGTTGCACTCCCGTCACTATAGATATATTTGTGTCCATATGATATAATCATGATTAGTAAGCTAATCCTTCACAGGTTGTTTGTAATCTCGGCTGGGTCATTAAAACCGTTTTACCCCCGAATCACATCTTATTCCTTAAGTTCCACTGATCCTCTAATGAACAATTGCTTTAAGGTCCAACATATAAACCGAACCCCTCTCGGGCCAATGAGAGGGGGGGGGGGCCTTGTTCAAGACCTGGATTCAGTATTAAAGGGAACAACCTATCTACTATCCCTATAACGGGTAAGAGTGAATTCCGTCTTGCATCCTATGTTCCCAGCTATCCACCTGATCTTACCCCTGAAATGGGAGGCTTATTGGGCCAGCGATAATGAGCTACCCTCACCTATGCAGATCTAAGGATAATTCCGAGTGAACATGAGTTCATAGTTAGTTCAAGATTAAGATTAAGTTACCTAGGTCATCAATTAATGAAATAGTCAGTTTTATACATTAAACGACATTTAGAACATAAAAAGTGACTATTTCATGGTTCAGTCTTATGTAAACTCTTTACATAGGATGTCTCCATTTTCATATCTTCACATGAACGGTTTAGGATCACATCGTTTGTACTAACTACAAAATGGGCCGCATCCATAGTTTACCCAGAATATAGACTATTTTGGCTATATATATTTGAACTTGATCCACATTTATGTCACTACATAAAGTTCAAACTTAAACTTAATAGCCTCAGAACCTTAGTTTATTGGATTCATGAATATAGAATTTAAATTTACTAAATGTTTTCAATAACAGCTTTATTGAAAAAGAATATGATATTACAAACTACGAGTTTTAGGACATAAAATCCAACACAAACTTCGTCCAAATTTTTACTTGTAGAACATTTCAACAAGTAGAAACCCAAAGTTCATCATTTTGTACTCTTTCTTGACCTTTTGGTCCAAAGTTCAACCATACAGGTACAAAACTCCTATTCAGGGTTCATAAGTAACTTTTAAACAAAACTTCGACCAAGTTTGGACTGAGCGCACATTTCAATATGTAGAAACCCAAAGTTCGTCCTTTGTGGACTCTTTCTTCACCTTTTGTCAAAGTTCGTCCACATAGGTGCTTAACTCCTCTCCAGGTTTCATAAGTATCTTTTTTTTAATAGGTAACATTATTATACAACAACAAGGATGATCCCACAGTTTGGGATCAAGGCAACACAACAACAAAGCACAAGCAAATAAAAGTCTGAATAGAAACCACATAAGAAAGGCAAACAAAACTAAGCAAAACAACCCACCAGGGCGAGAGAAACAAGAAACAAGAAAAACCCACAAACAGGCGACAACAGCAGAGCAAAAGAACAACAGAAAGAGCTGAAGAAAGAAAAAACATGGCGAAAACAAACTAGATTAGACCAAGAAGGTCAACCCGCCATGAAGCTGGGTGGAAAAGAGTTTTGTACCTGTATAGATAAACTTTGGACCAAAATGTCAAGAAAATGTCCAATAATGATGAACTTTGGGTTTCTACTTGTTGAAATATGCTCCAAGCCAAATATTGGACGAAGTTTGGTTCTAAAGGTACTTATGAACCCTATAAAGGAATTTTGTACCTATGTGGACAAACTTTGGCACAAAGGGTAAAGAAAGAGACTAAAAAGGATGAACTATGGGTTTCTACTTGTCGAAACGTGCTTCAAGTCTAAATTTGGATGAAGTTTGGTTCAAAAGATACTTATGAACCCTAGAGAAATGTTTTGTAGCTGTGTGGACAAACTTTCACCCAAAAGGTCAAGAAAGAGTCTGCAAAGGATGAACTTTAGGTTTCTACGTGTCAAAATGTGCTCTCTGTTCAAATTTGTTCGAAGTTCTGTTTAAAAGTTATTTATGAACTCTGGACGGGAGTTTTGTACTTGTATGGACGAACTTTGGACCAAAAGGTCAAGAAAGAGTCCAAAAATGACAAACTTTGTGTTTCTACTTGTCTAAAGATGCTCCAAATCCAAATTTGGACGAAGTTTGGTTCAAAAGATACTTATGAACCCTGGAGAGAAGTTTTGTAGCTGCATGGATGAACTTTGACACAAAAGGTCAAGAAAGAGTCCGCCAAGGACGAATTTTGGGTTTCTATGTGTCAAAACGTGCTCTTTGTCCAAATTTGGTCGAAGTGCTGTTTAAAAGTTATTTATGAACCCTGGATAGGAGTTTTACACCTGTATGGACGAACTTTGGACCAAAAGGTCAAGAAAGACTCCAAAAATGACGAACTTTGGGTTTGTAATTGTCGAAATGTGCTCCAACTCAAAATTTGGACGAAATTTGGTTCAAAAGTTACTTATAAACTCTAGAAAAGAATTTTGTACGTATGTGAATGAACTTTGGCACAAAGGATAAAGAAAGCGACTTAAAAGGACGAACTTTGGGTTTCTAGTGTCGAAATGTACTCCAAGTCCATATTTGGTCTGTTTTATACGTATGTGGATGAACTTTGAAACAAAAGGTCAAGAAAGAGTCCAAACGAACTATTGGGAATGTTCTAGAACTCGCAGTTTGTGTTAAAAATTTTATTTATCAATAATAATGACTTGTTGATTTTCCATCTTATTATGAAAATCCAATAAATCCATGGATATAGTCTTAATATTGTAACTTTATGTAGTGAATAAACAGGAGCAATTTGACAATATATAGCCTAAATGGTCTAATAAGTATATGGATGAAATTGGGTATCTCATGATGTGAATTCAACCATTGAACCATTGCATATACGTAAAGGACCAATTATAAGAAGTAAGGCAAAGAAAATTCAAGAGGCATTCACACTACATCTTCAAAACTAGCAAATTCACAAGAACCGACAAATAATTTTGATACCAAAGTTTTATATAATGTTCGTTCAATGAGTCAAGAAGAGAATGACACGAGAAAAGTCTTATAGTTTGGAAGATGACATGGTGGTCAAAAAAAGTGTACAGATTTTGTGAAGAAAATGCTATCAAGTGTGCATTGCATGGGGAAATATGATGTCAAACCTTGTCAAATGTGCATATCTACTTGCCGCCTTCTAGAGGAGATATTTAAGGTGATTTGAAGACTTTCTACATTCCTAGTTTTTCATTTTGACTTATAATTTAGTACGCAATTAAGTTTCAAGTTTCTAGATGTTATTTTCTACAATTTGCAATTAATTGTATTTGAATGACTTTTGAGTTTAGGTCTATCCACGACCAATTGGCCTATAAAATGGCTTGTAATGTTCTTCAAAACTCAGATTATCGATTGTAAAAAGCTTGTGCTTATTCAACCCTTTGGTGTTATTTTTTTTCTTTTCAAATCTTGCTTTAGATTTGATATTTAAATCAATTCATTGGATTAGTCTTGATCAAGCTAATTCTGGAGTGAGTTGTCTTAGGATCTAAGAGTGACCATCATAGATTCTAAGTTTGATCTAAGTAGCTTTCTTTGTGAGTGTTTGGAAGGATCCTAGAAGGACTTGTAGCTTTGCATCCAACAAGCATCGTGGGCGCTTATCATCTCATCTTGGTAACACTATTGGAAGCGCTCACTCTGTTACAAGAAGCTCTAAAGTGCTACAAACGATGTGATCCACAAATTGTTCATGTTGAGACATGTGAGTGGGGGCATCCTATGCAATGTGTTTGCATATAGACTGGACCATGAAAATAGTCACTTTTCTTTATAAATCACCATTTACTGTTAAAACTGACTATCAAATAACCTAGGTTAACTCGATTTTAATCCTGAGCTAGCTATGAACTCCTGTCTGTTCGGCATTATCCTTTGATCTGCAAACGGTGAGAGTAGTCCAAAAGCACTGCTCAGTAAGATGGAATTTACTCCTACCTGATTTAGGGTTAACAGATAGGTTGTTCTCTTAAGTACTGATTCCAAGTCTTGAACAATTGGGGCCCTTCCTTCTCATGATGGAGAAAGGATTTGATTCATAAAGAGTATGAATCAGAATTGTTCATTAGAGGGTCAGTGGGAACTTAAGAAACAAGATGTATTCACAGGGGTAAAATGGTAATTTTGACCTAGTTGTGATTACGAACAACCTATGAAAGATCAACTTACTGATTATGGTTATAAAGTGGACATAATATATCTACAGTGAGGGGAGTTCAACTATGGGCTATAGTGGAGTATCCCATTAGTTAACGAATAGGGGTTAGATCGGACTAATGAGTTTAGTCGATTAATCTCGAATCGTTGGAGCCCATAATCTGTAAGTCCGCGAGGTCCCCCTACTAGCTCGTAAATGGTTATGCTTTAGAGTAGCTTGAGAAATTAATTTGAAACATTCAAATTAAACGGATTTGGAGAATATATATTTAAATATGATTTAAATATATGAAAATGATTACTGTGCAAAAAAATTAATTTAATATTTGATATTAAATTAATTAATATTTTAAATTAATTTATGAATCTAATTTTAGAAAATTATTTTTCAGTTTTAAAAAATCAAAATGGTTTTTGAAATCAAATTTTGGTTTTAAAGAAAAATTGGAAAATTAGTTTGCATGCACAAAAAAACTTGGTTTTCCATTATCATCTTGTTCATGCTCACACAAAGCCCACTTCTTCTTCTTCATTAAACTCCAAGCATGACCTGCAAGCCATGCACATCTCTTCTTTTTATGTTCATTTCCAATCAATAAAGAAGATTGGAGTGAATTGATGGCATGCGTTACACAGAAATTTTGAGAGAAAATTTATTCTGTAAGAAGGATTCTTCGAAAGTGTGTTGCTGTAAGATTTTCTCTATTCTTCATTGCTTGAAGTCGTTCTCAAGTCCCACAACTCGGTCTAAAGCTATTAGAGGGTAGTGGGGAAGATCTTGAGGTGGTTCACGGTTATCTTTGGTGAAGACTGCTACTGTTTGATCAAGTTCTTGAAGAGTTCTACAAAGGTATGATCTAAAACCCTCTTATTTAGATGAGACTTGAGAACGACTTTAATACTTAATGTATCAATTTATAATAATGTATTTACATTTATGGAGGTTCATGTATGTAGTTAAAGAGTTTTTGTTGAACCTAGTCAATTGGGTGAAAGGTTATGTCCTTTCAAGTTGTCTTTTTAATTAGTGTAAATACCTATGTAATTTTTTCATTTGAATGAAATTTTCTCTCAAGCTTTATGTTTTTTCTTTGTATTCTTGTGTTTAGAATGCATGTATTAGAACTTTCAATCTAGTTTGATCAATTAGATTGTGAAAAGTTCGAAATCTTGAAGTTAAGAACAAGTTCTCCTTTCTTCTTAATCATTGATCAATCTGCCAAGCCAAATCTGTTTAGCTTTCTTGGGGTTGTTATCATTTTGTTTATTGGGAGTTATTCTTATTATCGTTGTGGGGGTTCACCTAGAATAAAGGAGGTTCTTATACGTGATTCAGGTAGTTCCCTTTATCACCTAGAGAGGAGTTTTGTACCAGTGTGGATGAAAGTAGACACAAAAGGTCAAGAAAGAGTCCAAAAAGGACGAACTTTGTGTGAACATGTCGAATCTGCTATAATTCCAAATTTGGACGAACTTTGGATGAAAAGGTACTTATGGGGAAATGAGTTTTGTACATGTGTGGATGAACATTGGCACAAAATGTTAAGAAAGACTCTGAAAAGGACAAACTTTAGGTTTCTAATTGTTGAAATGTGCTCCAAGTCTAAATTTGGACGTTGTTTGGTTCAAAAGATACTTTTGAATACTAGAGAAGAGTTTTGTACCAGTGTGGATGAACTTAAACACAAAAGGTCAAGAAAGAGTCCAAAAAAATATGAACTTTGGGTTTCTACATGTCGAAGTCTGTTGTAATTCCAAATTTGGACGAACTTTGGTTGAAAAGGTACTTATGAACCTTGGAAAGGTGTTTTATACCTGTATGGAAGAACCTTGGCACAAAATGTCAAGAAAGAGTCCGAAAAGGATGAAGTTTGGGTTTCTACTTGTCAAAATGTGCTCCAAGTCCATATTTGGACGAAGTTTGGTTCAACAGATACTTACGAACCCTGGAAAGGAGTTTTGTACCTGTGTGAACAAACTTTATCACAAAAGGTTAAGAAAGAGTCCACAAAGGACGAACTTTGGGTTTTAATGTGTCGAAATGTGCTCTCAGTTCAAATTCTGTCGAAGTTTGGTTTAAAAGTTACCTATGAACCCTGGATAAGAGTTTTGTACCTGTATGGACGAATTTTGGACCAAAAGGTAAAAAAGAAGTCCAAAAATGACAAACTTTGGGTGAAACTTGTTAAAATGTGCTTCATATATAATTTGGATGAAGTTTGATTCAAAAGGTAAAGAAAGAAACTAAAAAGGATGAACTTTGGATTTCTACTTGTTGAATGCTCCAAGTTCAAATTTGGACATAGTTTGGTTCAAAAGATACTTATGAACCTTGGAGAGGAGTTTTATACCAGTGTGGACGAACTTAGACATAAAAGGTCAAGAAAGAGTCCAAAAAGGATGAACTTTGGGTTTCTACTTGTCGAAATGTGCTCCAAGTCCAAATTTGGAAGAAGTTTGGTCCAAAAGATATTTATGAATCCTAGACATGAGTTTTGCATCAGTGTGGATGAACATAGACACCAAAAGGTTAGGAAAGAGTCCGAAAATGACAAACTTTAGGTTTTTGCATGTCGAAGTCTTTTATAATTCCAAATTTGGACATACATTGGTTCAAAAGGTACTGATGAAGGAGTTTAGTACCTATGTGGATGAATCTTGGCACAAAATGTCAAGAAAGAGTCTTAAAAGAATGAGCTTTGGGTTTCTACTTTTCGAAATGTGCTCCATGTCCAAATTTGGTCGAAGTTTGGTTCAAAAGATACTTATGAACCCTGGAGAGGAGTTTTGTAGGTGAGTGGATGAACATTGACACAAAAGTTCAAGAAAAAGTCCGCAAAGGACGAACTTTGGATTTTTACGTGTCGAAATGTGCTCTCCATAAAAATTTGGTCGATATTTGGTTTAAAAGTTACTGATGAACCCTCGACAAGAGTTGTGTACTTGTATGGATGTCCTTTGGACAAAAAGGTCAAGAAAGTGTCCCGAAATGACGAACTTTTGGTTTCTACTTGCTGAAATATGCTCCAAGTCAAAATTTGAATGAAGTTTTATTGAAAAGGTACTTATGTACTAGAAAGGAATTTTGTACCAATGTGGACAAACTTTAGCACGAAGGGTAAAGAAAGAAACTAAAAATGACGAACTTTGGGTTTCTACTTGTCGAAATGTGCTCCAAGTCTGTATTTAGAAGAAGTTTGGTTTAAATAATACTTATAAACCCAGGAGAGGAGTTTTGTACAAGTATGGACGATATTAGATACGAAAGGTCAAGAAAAAGTGCAAAAAGAACGAACTTTGTGTTTCTACATGTCGAAGACTTCTATAATTCCATATTTGTACGAACTTTGGTTAAAAAGGTACTTATGAACCCTGGAAAGGAGTTTTGTACCTGTGTGGATTAACATTGACACAAAATGTCAAGCAAGACTCTGGAAAGGACGAACTTTGGGTTTCTAATTGTCGAACTGTGCTCCAAGTCCAAATTTGGATGAAGTTTGGTTCAAAAGGTACTTATGTGCATAGAAAGGAATTTTGTACCTATGTGCACGTACTTTGGCACAAAGGATAAAGAAATAGACTAAAAAGAATGAACTTTTAGTCTCTACTTGTCATAATTCCAAATTCATATGAACTTTGATTGAAAGGTACTTATGAACCCTGGAAAGGAGTTTTGCACCTGTGTGGATGAACCTTAGCTCAAAATGTCAAGAAAGAGTCCCGAAAGGATGAACTTTGGGTTTCAACTTGTCGAAATGTGCTCAAAGTCGAAATTTGCACAAAGTTCGATTCAAAAGATACCTATGACCTCTGGAGAGGAGTTTTGTACCAGTGTGGACGAACTTAGACACAAAAGGTTAAGAAAGAGGTCATAAAGGATGAACTTTTGGTTTCTACATGTCAAAGTCTGCTATAATTCCAAATTTGGACGAACTTTGGTTCAAAAGGAACCTTGCAAAGGAGTTTTGTACCTGTGTGGATGAACCTTGTCATAAAATGTCCACAAAGAGTCTTAAAAGGACGAACTTTGGGTTTTTACTTGTCAAAATTTTCTCTAAGTCCAAATTTTGTCGAAGTTTAGTTAAAAAGATACTTATGAACCCTGGAGAGAAGTTTTGTACATGTGTAGATGAACTTTGACACAAAAGGTCAAGAAAAAGTCCGCAAAGGCGAACATTGGGTTTTTACTTGTCGAAATCTGCTCTCATTCCAATTTTGTTGAAGTTTGGTTTAAAAGTTTATGATGAACCCTCAAAAGGAGTTTGTACTTGTATGGATGAACTTTGGACCAAAACGTTAACAAAGTGTCCAGAAATGACGAACTTTGGGTTTCTACTTGTTGAAATATGCTCAAAGTAAAAATTTAGACAAAGTTTGGTTCCAAAGGTACTTATGAACTCTAGAAAGGAATTTGTAACATATGTGGACAAACTTTGACACAAAGGGTAAAGAAAGAGACCAAAAGGTTAAGAAAGAGTCCAAAAATAACGAACTTTGGATTTCTACTTGTCGAAATGTGTTGTAAGTAAAATTTTGACAAAGTTTGGTTGAAAAGGTACTTATGAATCCTAGAAAGGAATTTTGTACCCATGTGGACGAACTTTGGCATAAAGGGTAAAGAAAGCAACTAAAAAGAACGAACTTTGGGTTTCTACTTGTCGAAATGTGCTCCAAGTCAAAGTTTGGAAGAAGTTTCGTTCAAGAGATACTTATTAACCATAGAGAGGAGTTTTTCACCAGTCTGGAAGAACATAGGCACAAAAGGTAAAGAAAGAGAACTAAAAGTACGAACTTTCGATTTCTACATGTTGAAGTCTACTGTAGTTCCAAATTTGAACGAACTTTGGTTCAAAAGGTACTTATGAACCCCTGAAAGGAGTTTTGTACCTGTGTGTATGAATCTTGGCACAAAATGTCAAGAAAGAGTCCAAAAAGGACGAACTTTGGGTTTTTACTTGTCGAAAGGTGCTCCAAGTCCAAATTTGAAAGAAGATTGTTTCAAAAGATACTTATGAACCCTGGAGATGAGTTTTGTACCAGTATGGACGAATTTAGAAAAAATAGGTCAAGAAATAGCTTGAAAAGGACGAACTTTAGTTTTCTATATGTTGAAGTCTACTATAATTCGAAGCTTGGACGAATTTGGTTCAAAAGGTACTTATGAGCCCTAGAAAGGAGTTCTGTATCCGTGTGGATGAATCTTGGCACAAAATGTCAAGAAGGACTCCGAAAAGGACGAACTTTAGGTTTCTACTTGTCGCAATATGATCTAAGTCAAAATTTGGATGGAGTTTGGTTCAAAAGATACTTATGAATCCTGGAGAGGAGTTTTGTACCTTTTTGGATGAACTTTGACACAAGAGTTCAAGAAAAATTCTACAAAGGACGAACTTTGGGTTTCTGCATGTCGAAATGTGCCCTCAATCCAAATTTGTTCGAAGTTTGGTTTAAAAGTTACTTATGTACCCTTGACAAGAGTTTTGTACTTGTATGGATATCCATATAAGTACTCCTGTCAAGGGTTCATAAGTAACTTTTAAACCAAACTTCGACAAAATTTGGACTGAGAGAAAATTTCGATACGTAAAAACCAAAAGTTCATCCTTACTGGATTATTTCTTGACCTTTTGTGTCAAAGTTTGTCCACATAGGTACAAAACTTCTCTCCAGGGTACATAAATATCTTTTGAACAAAACATCGTCAAAATTTGGACTTGGAGCGCAGTTCGACAAGTAAAAACCCAAAGTTCGTTTTTTTCGGATTCTTTCTTGAAATTTTGTTCCAAGGTTCATCCACAGAGGTACAAAACTCCTTTCCAGTTCATCTTTTTTGTGCCAAAGTTCATCTTTTTTGGACAGTTTTTTGACGTTTTGTGTCTATGTTTTTCCATAGTCATACAAAACTCCTCTCCATGGTTCATAAATATCTTTTGAACCAAACTTCTTCCAAATTTGGACTTGGAGCACATTTCGACAAGTAGAAACCCAAAGTTCATCATTTTTGGACTCTTTCTTGACCTTTTAGTCAAAATTTCATCCATAACAGTACAAAACTCCTGTCCAGGGTTCATAAGTAACTTTCAAATGAAACTTCGACCAAATTTGGACTGAGAGCATATTTCTACACATAGAAACACAAAGTTCGTCCTTTTCGGACTCTTTCTTGACCCTTTGTGTCAAAGAACATCCACACAGGTACAAAACTCCTCTCAAGGGTTCATAAGTATCTATTGAACCACACTTTGTCCAAATTTTCACTTGGAGCACATTTCGACAAGTAGAAACCTAAAGTTCATCTTTTTTGGACTCTTTCTTGACCTTTTGATCCAAAGTACACCCACATAGGTAAACTCCTTTCCAGTGTTCATTAGTTAACTTTTAAACCAAACTTCGGCCAAATTATGACGAAGAGCACATTTCGACACGTAGAAACCAAAAGTTCATCCTTTACGTATTCTTTCTTGACCTTTTGTGTCAAAGTTCATCCATGCAGGTACAAAACTCCTCTACAGGGTTCATAAGTATCTTTTGAATGAAACTTCATCCAAATTTGGACGTGGAGCACATTTCGACAAGAAGAAACCAAAAATTCGTCCTTTTCGGACTCTTTCTTGACATTTAGTTCCAAGATCATTCACATAGGTATAAAACTCCTTTCTAGGGTTCATAAGCACCTTTTGAATCAAAGTTCATCATAATTTGAAATTATAGTAGACTTCGACATGTAGAACCCAAAAGTTCATCCTTTTCAGACTCTTTCTTGACCTTTTGTGTCTAAGTTCATCCACAATGGTATAAAACTCCTCTTCAGCATTCATAAGTATATTTGGAGCCAAACATCTTCCAAATTTGGACTTGGAGAAAATTTCGACAAGTAGAAACCCAAAGTTCGCCCTTTTTAGTCTCTTATTTACCCTTTGTGCCAAAGTACGTCCACATAGGTACAAAGTTCGTTTCTAGGGTTCATAAGTAACTTCTCAACCAAACTTCGTCCAAATTTTGACTTGGAGCATATTTCAACAAGTAGAAACCCAAAGTTCGTCATTTTTGGACCATTTCTTGACCTTTTTGATAAGAAGCTGACCATAATAGAAGAACATGAAATTTTACAATAGAAAAATGAAGCTCAACAAGCTCAATCCAGCTCAATCGAAGCTCATACTAAAAATACATAGGAGAGCTTTCCAAGTCAATCTAATCATGAGGCAATCATTATGCCCTATAACCAATGATGAGCTAGAGCAAAAAGACTTTTAGAAGGATTAAATGCTTGCTTTGAAGATAAGTTTCCAGCCAATGGTGAAGAGTTGCAACCATTTTACTCCAAGAGTCATTTGGTCATCCAAAAGATATCACGAATCTAAAAATTCAAATTCATTTACATCATTAACATCCCATGTATTTAATTAATGTTATGAATTTACATTTATTAGAGTAGTTGAAAGGGTCTTAGATGGATGTAGCCAATGTAGGTGAAAGGTTGCATCCTTTCATGGTGTCTATTCAATTAGTTTAAATAGGACTGTAATATCCACATTTCGAAAGACTTTGAATTTGAATGAATTTCATTAAAGTTTATTCTCTCAAGCTTTATACTTTTTCTTTGTATTCTTGTGTTTAGAATGCATGCATTAGAACTTCCAGTCTAGTTTGATCAATTAGATTGTGGAGAGTTCGAAATCTTGAAGTTAGGAACAAGTTCTCCTTTCGTCTTGATCATCGATCAATATTCCAAGTCAAATCTGGTTAGCTTTCTTGGGGTTGTTATCATTTTTTTTATTGAGGGTTATTCTTATTATCATTGTGGGGGTTCACCTAGAAAAAAGGGGGGGGTGTTGGAGGGGGGTTGTTCTCATACGTGATTATGGTAGTTCTCTTTATCACTTTTGGTCCAAAGTTCATCCTTACAGGTACAAAACTCCTGTCCACGGTTCATAAGTAACTTGTAAACCAAACTTCGACTAAATTTGGGCTAAGATTACATTTCAACAATAGAAACCCAAAGTTCGTCCTTTTCGGACTTTTTCTTGACCTTTTCTATCAAAGTTCATCAACATAGGTACAAAACTTCACTCCAGGGTTCTTAAGTATCTTTTGAACCAAACTTCTTCCAAATTTGGACTTGGAGCACATTTCGACAAATTGATATCCAAAGTTCGTCCTTTTCAGACTCTTTCTTGAAATTTTTTCAAAAGTTCATCCACTCAGGGAAAAAACTTCTTTCCAGGGTTCATAAGTACCTTTTGAACCAAAGTTCGTCCAAATATGGAATTATAGTAGACTTCGATAAGGTGAAGGAGTACCACAAGTATAAGATACTAATATGGCTATTCTTCAAGCCATTCAATGCATGATGTAAATGATGAGGGAAGATAGGCAAGAAAGGAGGGCACTAGGTAGCATCGCACGGCTTGCTTGGCATGGGCACATGGTGCTGACCACCAACACATAGGTGCGGTGCATAGGCTGGTTGCTCGACGCATGGGCGTGCTGACCGCTCGATGCATTGCGCGTGGTGCCTTGATGCTTGGCCGGGTTCTTCAGCGCATAGACATGCGGCTTCGACGCATGGGCATGCGATGTCTGCTGGCTATCGCTCGCTTGCTCGGCCGCATGGGCTACGCGCTTGACGGCATGGTAGGGCACTTCGACGCACGGCAGGCTGCTCGGTAGGGCTCTCAATGCATGGGCGTGGCTGTTCGGCAGTGTGCTCAACGCACGGACATGCAACTTGGTAGTGCGCTCAATGCACGGGCATGGCCGCTCGACAGTGTGCTCAACGCATGGGCGTCTGGCCAAGGCTGCTCAATGCATGGCAAGGGCACTGGTCGAGGTTGGTCGACGAATGGCAGGGGTGCTGGCCAAGGCTGCTCGACGCATGGCCTGCCTTCCAACGCATCACCTCAATCTTTCTTCCTTCAGTCGCATGCCATCCCCAACCACTCTTTCAATGCATCAACACCACCCTTCAAACGCATCAACACACAAAATTTATACTTAGCCAAATTTCCAAATTTTTCCCAAAAGTTAAACTTCCAAATTTCCTCTTTTCTTCAAATATCCACTTTTTCCTCTACCATTCCACACTAGTTTCCACATCAACCTACTCATCACACTAGTCTTAGTAGGGAACCTACTCAAGTAGAGAAATTGAGATTCGAGGTTCACAGGACAAATCCTTTTAAAGAAAAGGAGGATGATGTGAATTCAACCATTGAACCATTGCACGTACCTAAAGGACCAATTACAAGAAGCAAGACAAACAAGATTCAAGAGGCATTCACACTACATCTTCAAAAACTAGCAAATTCATAAGAAGAATGGCATGAAGATGGCACGGGACAAGTCCTATAGTTTGGAAGATGACAAAGTGGTCAAAAAAAGTGTGCAGATTTTGTGAAGAAAATGTTGTCAAGTGTGCACTGCATGGGGAAATGTGATGTCAAACCTTGTCAAACATGCATATCTACTTTGCCGCCTTCTAGAGGAGATATTTAAGGCAATTTGAAAACTTTCTACATTTCTAGTTTTGCATTTTGACTTATGATTTAGTATGCAATTAGTTTCAAGTTTCTAGATGTTATTTTCTACAATTTGCAATTAATTGTATTTGAATGACTTTTGAGTTTCTTGGTCTATCCACGACCATTTAGCCTATAAAATGGCTTGTAATGTTCTTCAAAATGCAGATTATCGATAGTAAAATGCTTGTGCTTATTCAACCCTTTGATGTTGTCTTTTCCTTTCAAATCCTTCTTTAGATTTGATATTTAAATCAATTCATTGGATTAGTCTTCATCAAGGTAATTCTGGAGTGAGTTGTCTTAGGATCTAAGAGTGACCATCATAGATTCTAAGTTTGATCTAAGTAGCTTTCTTTGTGAGGGTTTGCAAGGATCCTAGAAGGACCTCTAGCTTTGCATTCAACAAGCATTGCGGGCGCTTATCATTTTCGGACTCTTTCTTCACCTTTTGTGTCTAAATTTGTCCACACTGGTACAAAACTCCTCTCTTGGGTTAAGTATCTTCTGAACCAATCTTCTTCCAAATTTTGACTTGGAGCACATTTCAACAAGTAGAAACCAAAAGTTCATCTTTTTTAGTCTCTTTCTTTACCCTTTGTGCTAAAGTTCATCCACATAAGTGCAAAATTCCTTTCTAGCATTTATAAGTACCCTTTGAACCAAACTCCATCCAAATTTAGACTTGGAGCACATTTCGGCAAGTAGAAACCTAAAGTTTGTCATTTTTGGACTCTTTCTTGACCTTTTAATCCAAAATTCATCCATATAGGTATAAATCTCCTATCCAGGGTTCATAAGTAACTTTTACACAAAACTTCGACCAAATTTGCACTGGGAGCACATTTCGACACGTAGAAACCCAAAATTCGTCATTTTTGAACTCTTTCTTGACCGTTTGTGTCAAAATTCGTCCACACAGGTACAAAACTCCTTTCTAGGGTTCATAAGTTTCTTTTGAACCAAACGTTGTCCAAATTTGGGCTTGGAGAATATTTCAACAAGTAGAAACCCAAAGTTCGTTCTTTTCAGACTCTTTCTTGACATTTTGTACCAAGGTTCATCCACATAGGTATAAAACTCCTTTCCAAGGTTCATAAGGTTCCCTTTGAATTAAAGTTTGTCCAAATTTGGAATTATAGCAGACTTCGACATGTAAAAACCCAAAGTTCATTATTTTTAGTCTCTTTCTTTACCCTTTGTGCCAAAGTTCGACCACGTAGGTACAAAACTTCTTTCTAGGGTTCATAAGTATCTTTTGAACCAAACTTTGTCCCAATTTTGACTCAGAGCACATTTCAACGAGTAGAAACCCAAAGTTCGTCATTTTTAGACTCTTTCTTGACCTTTTGGTCCTTCATCCATATAGGTACAAAACTCCTATCCAGGGTTCATAAGTATCTTTTAAACCAAACTTTGACCAATTTTGGACTTGGAGCACATTTCGACACGTAGAAAACCAACGTTCGTACTTTTAGACTGTTTCTTGACCCTTTGTGTCAAAGTTTGTCCACACAGGTAAAAAACTCCTCTACAGGGTTCATAAGTATTTTTTTATCCAAACTTCGTCCAAATTTGGACTTGGAGAATATTTCGACACGTAGAAACCCAAAGTTTGTCCTTTTTAGACTCTTTCTTGATATTTTGTACCAAGGTTCATCTACACAGGTACAAAACTCCTTTCCAAGATTCATAACCTTTGAACCAAAGTTCGTCCAAATTTGGAATTATAGCAGACTTCAACATGTAAAAACCCAAAGTTCGTCCTTTTCGGACTCTTTCTTGAGCTTTTGTGTCTAAGTTCGTCCACACTGGTACAAAACTCCTCTCCAGGATTCATAAGTATCTTTTGAACAAAACTTCTTTCAAATTTTGACTCGAAGCACAGTTAGACAAGTTACCCAAAGTTTGTCTTTTTTAGTTTCTTTCTTTACCCTTTGTGCCAAAGTTCGTCCACATAGGTACAAAATTCCTTTCTAGGGTTCTTAAATATCTTTTGAACCGAACTTTATCATAATTTTGACTTGGAGCACATTTCGACGAGTAGAAACCCAAAGTTCGTTATTTTAGACTATTTATTGAACTTTTGGTCAAAAGTTCATCCATACAGGTACAAAACTCCTGTCCAGGATTCATAAATAACTTTTAAACCAAATTTCGATCAAATTCGAACTGAGATCAGATTTCAACATGTAGAAACCAAAAGTTCGTTCTTTTCGAACTATTTCTTGACCTTTTGTGTCAAAATTCGTCTAGATAAGTACAAAAGTCCACTTCAGGATTCATAAGTATCTTTTGAACCAATCTTCATCTAAATTTTGACTTGGAGCACATTTCGACAAGTAGAAACCCAAAGTTCATCCTTTTCAGACTCTTTCTTGACATTTTGTGCCAAGGTTCATCAATACAGATCCAAAACTCCTTTCCAGGGTTTATAAGTGTTAAGCGCCCGCGATGTTTGTTGGATGCAAAGCTAGAGGCGCTTCTAGAATCCTTGCAAACACTCACAAGAAAAGCTAACTTAGATCGGACTTAGAATCTATGATGGTCACTCTTAGATCCTAGGATAACTTACTCCAGAATTAGCTTGATCAAGACTAATCCATTGAATTCGATTTAAACATCAAATCTAAAGCAAGATTTGAAAGAAAAGACAACACCAAAAGGTTGAATAAGTATAAACTTTTTACTATGGATAATCTCCATTTTGAAGAGCATTACAAGGCATTTTATAGGCCAAATGGTCGTGGATAGACCAAGAAACTCAAAAGTCATTCAAATACAATTAATTGCAAATTGTAGAAAATAACACCTAGAAACTTGAAATATAATTGAATACTAAATTACAAGTCAAAATGCAAAACTAGAAATGTAGAAAGTCTTCAAATCGACTTAAATGAAGGCGGGAAAGTAGATTTGCACGTTTGACAAGGTTTGACATCACATTTCCCCATGCAGTGCACACTTGATAGCATTTTCTTCACAAACTCTGCACACTTTTTTTTACCACCGTGTAATCTTCCAGACTATAGGACTTTTCCCATACCATCTTCATTGTATTATTTTCTTCATTCATTGAACTAACATTATATAAAACTTTGGTCTTAAAATTATTTGTTGGTTCTTGTGAATTTGCTAGTTTTTTAAGATGTAGTGTGAATGCCTCTTGAATTTTCTTTGCCTTGCTTATTATAATTGGTCCTTTAGGTAAATGCAATGGTTCAATGGTTGAATTCACATCACTAAGTACCTTTTGAACCAAAGTTCATCCAAATTTGGAATTATAGCAGACTTCGACATGTAGAAACCCAAAGTTGGTCCTTTTCGGACTCTTTATTGACTTTTTATGTCTAAGTTCATCCATACTGGTACAAAACTCCTCTCCAGGGTTCATAAGTATTTTTTGAACCTATCTTCTTCCAAATTTTTACTTGGAGTACATTTCCACAAGTAGAAACCCAAAGTTCGTCCTTTTTAGTCTCTTTATTTACCTTTTGTGCCAAACCCAAAGTTCGTCATTTTTGGACTCTTTGATGAACTTTTGGTTCAAAGTGCATCCATACAGGTACAATACTCCTGTTCAAAGTAACTTTTTAACCAAACTTCGACCAAATTTGGACTGAGAGCACATTTTGATATGTAGAAACTCAAAGTTCATCCTTTTCGGACTCTTTCTTGACCTTTTGTGTCAAAGTTCATCCACACAGGTACAAAACTCCACTCCATGGTTCATAAGTATCGTTTGAACCAAACTTCGTCCAAATTTGGATATGAAACACATTTCAACAAGTAGAAACAAAAAGTTCGTCCTTTTCGGACTCTTTGTTGACATTTTGTGCCAAGGTTTATCCACATGGTACAAAACTCAACACAGGTACAAAACTCGACTCAATGGTTCATAAGTATTGTTTGAACCAAACTTCCTCCAAATTTGGATATGGAGCACATTTCGAAAAGTAGAAACAAAAAGTTCGTCCTTTTCGGACTCTTTTCACATTTTGTGCCAAGGTTTATCCACATGGTACGAAACTCCTTTCAAGGGTTCATAAGTACCTTTTGAACTAAAGTTCGTCCAAATTGGGAATTATGACAAACTTCGACATGTAGAAACCAAAAGTTTGTCCTTTTCGGACTCTTTCTTGACCTTTTGTGTCTTAGTTCATCCACATAGCTACAAAATTCCTTTCTAGGGTTTATAAGTACCTTTTGAATCGAACTTTGTTCAAATTTTGACTTGAGCACATTTCGACAAGTAGAAATCCAAAGTTCGTCATTTTTGGACTCTTTCTGGAACTTTTGGTCCAAAGTTCATCCATACAAGTATAAAACTCCTATCTAGGGTTCATAAGTAATTTTTAAACCAAACTTCAACCAAATTTAGACTGAAATCACATTACGGCATGTAGAAACCCAAAGTTTGTCCTATTCAGACTGTTTCTTGACTTTTTGTGCCAAAGTTCGTCCACATAAGTACAAAAGTCCTCTCAAGGGTTCATAAGTATCTTTTGAACCAAACTTCGTCTAAATTTATACTTGGAGCACATTTTCACAAGTAGAAGCCCAAAGCATCCTTTACGGACTATTTCTTGACATTTTATGCCAAGGTTCATCCACGCAGGTACAAAACTCTTTACCAGGGTTCATAAGTACGTTTTGAACCAAACTTCGTCCAAATTTGGAATTATAGCAGACTTCGACACGTAAAACCCAAAGTTCGTTTTTTTTCGACTCTTCCTTGACCTTTTGTGTCAAAGTTCGTCCACACAGGTACAAAACTGCTCTTCAGGGTTCATAAGTATTGAACCAAACTTCTTTCAAAGTTGGACTTGGAGCAGATTTTGACAAGTAAAAATCCAAAGTTTGGCCTTTTTAGTCTCTTTCTTTACCCTTTTTGCCAAAGTTCGTCCACATAGGTACATATTTCCTTTCTAGGGTTCATAAGTAGCTTTTGAACCAAAGTTCTTCCAAATTTTGCCTTGGAGCACATTTCGAAAAGTAGAAACCCAAAGTTTGTCATTTTTTTTACCCTTTCTCCTTTTGGTCCAAAATTCATCCATATAAGTACAAAAGTCTTGTCCAGTGTTCATTAGTATCTTTTGAACAAAAAATCGTCCAAATTTGGACATGGACACATTACGACAAGTAAAAGCCAAAAGTTCGTTCTTTTCATACTCTTTCTTGACATTTTGTGTCGAGGTTAGTCCACACAGGTACAAAACTCCTTTCCAAGTTTCATATGTATTGTTTCAACCAAACTGCTTCCAAATCTGGACTTGAAGAACATTTCGACAAGTAGAAAACCAAAGTTCATTCTTTACCCTTTGTGCCAAAGTTCGTCCACATAGGAATAAAATTCCTTTCTAGGGTTCATAAGTACCTTTTGAACCAAACTTTGTCAAACCTTTTACTTGGAGCACATTTCGACAAGTCAAAACCCAAAGTTCGTCAATTCTGGACTCTTTCTTAACCTTCTGGTCTACGGTTCATAAGTAACTTTTAAACCAAACTTCGATAAAAGTTCGACGGAAAGCACATTTTGACAGGTAGAAACCCAAAGTTCGTCCTTTTTAGACTTTTTCTTAACCTTTTGTGTCAAAGTTCGTTTGC
This sequence comes from Benincasa hispida, assembly GCF_027475165.1. Lineage (NCBI taxonomy): Eukaryota > Viridiplantae > Streptophyta > Magnoliopsida > Cucurbitales > Cucurbitaceae > Benincasa > Benincasa hispida. Next base: position 17,368,366 of record NC_143484.1, read on the forward strand.
ACAGGTACAAAACTCCTCTCGAGGGTTCATAAGTATCTTTTGAACCAAACTTCCTCCAATTCAAAACAACACATAGTAACCACTCACCGTCATAGCCAAGTCATAGGGGACGTAGGGGAATGTCGAGGCCATTAAGGGCCGAATCCGGATTCCGAATCCTGGGCTTGGGGTATTACAATACATACATAAATCAAAATAACACATAGTAACCACTCACCGTTAGCAAATCCTCTTAATGCAATTTACTTGTAAATATCTTCCCTACTCAAACCGAATATGACTCTGTGCAGCATCTCCTTCGAATTCCTTGCCTCCACCACCAACGGTAGCTTTCCACTAAATGTTCACTCTCTACTTAGGATTTTTACTACTGAAATTGTTTGGAATGAGTTTAACCTTCATGCCGAGGCCTCCTATTTATAGTCGTTCCCAGCCTTTTTCCTCACGACAACTCCATACAAATGGATCTTCCTTAGGTTGCCCACGCTAACTCTGGCTAGCCGAGCTTTGAGTTGTCTAATTCTGAGTTTGCCAACCAAAATTATCTTAATTTGTATGTAATCTCAACCGTACACCACCTACTTAAGTTGATAAAAATCTTCCTGCATGTATTCTCCTTTTGCCACTTCATCTGCTTAATTTCTAATTTATTTATCCAAATTACTAATGAACGCATCCAATTCTCTTCAAATGCGTCCATCTATCCCAATCTCATTGGTTTCACTCTCGTGGCTCTCGCTCTCTCCAATGTTCTCGTTGGTTTTGCTCTCGTGGCTCTCACTCTTTCCAACTTTCTCGCTCAAACTCTCGCTCTCTCCTATTCTCTTGCTCTCTTCCATTCTCTCGCTCTTCTCCAATCTCGCTCTCTCCCATTCTCTCGCTCTCTCCACTCTCGCTCTCTCCCATTCTCTCGCTCTTCTCCAATCTCGCTCTCAACTATCTCGCTCTCAGTGATCTCGATAATCTTGCTCTTAGCTACTGCGAGCATCGTTTACCTCCATGCAATTACTACACGATCGCCCACCTCATCATGTCACGCTGCTCATCTACTAGACAATTGTCTACCCAGTGCCTTGCACACAACATTTCGCTTTCTCTGCTATTGCTCACACATACCCAATGCATGAGCAAATCTTGGCAATGCCTTGCCAACACTTCGGCCAATCATGCGTTCATCCCTACGAACGCAGGTCACCTTTCTTCTCATCTTATGTGTTAATGTCTCTTAACGCATGGTTCATTTTTTACTTTACACTTAGGCAAATTTCACTACAATTTCACCAATTAAAGCTCAACTTAAATTACTCAAGGAAAATCTACTAAACATTTAGAAATTTTCTTCCCTTTAACATAGGATTTAACTTTCACTTAGTTAATTCCTTTTAACACCTGCTTAAGTAGGAAAAATGGAAATCCGAGTTTCACAGTTTGCGCCCAGTGAGTGACTTAAGAAAGATAATTGATTCTCATGCAAAATCTCAATAAAAAAATTAACTGAAATATAAGCTTCTACAGTACTTGTACTGTAGTATAACATTTTCCAAGCATGAAAAATATAAAGCTATTTTAATCATAAAACAGTAAAACTGTTTCTCAGTTGAGGATAACCCTATTGTGGGTAAAAACAATCCCAACACCAACTACTAGTCAAGAGAGAACCCTTTTGCTCAATCTCTGACTCTACCTACGTGCACGTGGCCATACTAAGTATCGTCATACCTTAGGTACTTCTGTTCAGATGCCTTCTCAAACGTCCTTCAGTATCTGGTTGGTTTGGTACCTTCTCAAACGTCCTTTAGTACCGATAGATACCTTCTCAAAGTCCCTCAATATCTAGTTGGGCGGAAACCTTCTCAAACGTCCTTCGGTATCGCGTTTTAAGTAAAACTAGTCATAAATGACTTTCTCTCTTTAAAGCATGTAAAGTATAACACATATAAAAATATGGCTTTAAAGGTACTAACGCATGTTGAGTATATTTAACACATATAAATCACTTTTCAACAATTTCTCACACATGCAAGCGTTTAAAACATAACTCATGGTTTGCTTGGAAATTACTTTGTAAAACTAGCTGGCATGAGAATAATATTCTTTAAAACATGCTTTCTATAACATTTTTGTAATCAACATTTTAAGAAAATGTTTTAGTCAAAACGTTTTAGCCACTAACCTTGATTGCTTAGAAGCTTTTCACTCTAGTAGCTCCCTTTGACCTCGGGCTCCCTTTTCAACCCTAGAATCCATATTCAACTTACAGCTTATATTACTCATAGTTCTGAACTTATTTTGAGATACTTTCTTCTACAAGAATATTCTAAAATATCTCAGGAAGCTTACCCTAAAATTTGAGCTTAGAACTTCTCTTGATTTGGCGGGAATCATAGAATCTTCAAGACTGGCCCAAACTGATCTGACAGCCTCACCGTTCTATCTTCTTCTCAGTTTCTAGTCTGATCCCTTCGAGCTTTTCCTTCGGCGGCCCTACCCTGAAAACTAGACTCTTAGAGCTTTCAGGCAGCTTTAGAATCACTCAAAATGCGAGTAAATTGGGAGAACTCCTCGTCCCAATTTGATGCTGGTTTTTAGACTTCTCTGTCCAATGCGTCCTCTTTGAAATACTATGACTGACGCATGAATTTTGGCTCTAACGCAAGGTTTCCTTAACTTTCCCACTCTTTTTATGGTATTTTTTAATTTTGAACTAAAAATGAAGTCTCTTGGCTCTATTTATAGGCATCCAAACCTTCTCCAGAGTTGACACCACCTACTTGGCTGCATGGCCAAGTGTCTCCTTCTCACCCCATCAACGCAATTTTGTGATCAACGCAAGCTAAGTGTCTTTCTCCCATGTTGCCAACGCATGAGCCTCCAATCTGATGCCACCACCTTAAATTCTTAAGGCTTAAGGGTTTCCTCCCAAGAAGACACATGGTTTTGATGATGTTCTCCTGATGATCTCATCCTTTGTATGCCTCCAACTTTTGGATGTTCAACACATAATCCATACTTAATGCATAGCCTATCATTAACGCATAGCAAGCCAATTCACTATCATTACAATTCAACTTTGCCATCGCAAGGATTAGCCATCACCAACGCATAGGGTGACCATCCATCCTCGATGCATGGCTCACTAGGCAGCATCGTACGGCTTGCTTGGCATGGCGCATGATGCTGGTCACCGACGCATGGGTGTGCTGCACAGGCTAGCCGCTCGACGCATGGGCATGCGGCTTCGACGTATGAGCATGTGGTGTATGCTGGCCATACCTCACTCGTTCGACCGCATGAGCGTGCTTGGCGGCATGGGTTGCGCGTTTGGCTGCATGGCAGGGCATCTCGACGCACGACATGGCTGCTCGGCAAGGCGCTCACCACATGGGCGTGGCCGCTCGAAGCATTGGCAGAGCGTCTGGCCGAGGCTGCTCGATGCATGGGCAGGGCGTCTGACTGAGGCTGCTCGATGCATGGCTGGGGCGCTTGGCTGGCCGCTCGACGCATTGGGCAAAGGCGCTAGCCGAGGCTGCTCGATGCATGGCTGCCTTCCAACGCATGCCTTGCCTACCCTTGTGCCTTCCAACGTGTCATTTCCATTTTCCTTCTTCAGCCGCATGCCCTCACCAACAACCCTTCCAACGCATCAACACCACTTTTCCAATGCATCAACACAAAATTCTATACTTAACCAAAATTTTCAAATTTTCCCCAAAAGTCAAACTTCAAAATTTCCTCTTTTCTTCTAATTTTCCACTCTTTTCTCTACCCTTCACATTAGTTTCTACATCAACCTACTCATCACACTAATCTTAATAGGGAATATACTCAAGTAGAGAAATTAGAATTCAGGGTTCACATTTACCTCTCCCTTATGAAAATTTCGTCCTCAAAATTTCGCTACAAGTCCGTCAATTAAACAACTGCGGATGCTTTTTTTTTAATTTGCTCTTCGGCTTCCCACGTCGCTTCTTCAGTGCTATGGTTCCGCCATAATACCTTTACCAATGGGATTGTCTTATTCCTTAAGACCTATTCCTTTTTGTCTAGAATCTCACTGGTTCCTCTTCATAAGACAAATTTTCTCTCAACTGTACCGGTTGCTTAGGCAACACATGGGTAGGATTTGGCACATACTTTCTAAACATTGCCACATGAAACACATCATGATTCGTTCATATAGAGATATGTGAGTGGGGGCATCCTATGTAAAGAGTTTCATAAGATCGAACCATGAAATAGTCACTTTTTACGTTATAAACGTTGTTTTATGTATAAAACTGAAAATTTCATTAATTGATGACCTAGATAACTTAATCTTAATCCTGAGCTAACTAGGAACTCCTATTCACTCAGAATTATTCTTAGATCTACATAAGTGAGGGTAGTTCAATATCGCTGGCCCAACAAACCTCCTATTTCAGGGTAATATCAGGTGGATAGTTGGGTACATAGGGTGCAAGACGGAATTCACTCCTACCCATTGTAGGGATAGTAGATAGGTTGTTCCCTTTAGTACTGAATCTAGGTCTTGAACAAGGGTCCCTACCCTCTCCTTGGCCTGAGAGGGGTTTAGTTTATAGGTTGGACCTTAAACCAATTGTTCATTAGAGGATCAGTGGAACTTAAGGAACAAGGTGTAGTTTTGGGGGTAAAACGGTTTTTATGACCCAGCCAAGATTTTGAACAACCTGTGAAGGATTAGCTTACTAATCATGGTTATATCAAATGGACACAAATATATCTATAGTGGGGGGAGTGCAACTACGGGACTATAGTGGAATGACCCATTAGTTAACGAATTTTGATTAGCTCTGTCTAAAAAAGTCTTAGCCAGCTAATCTCAGATCGTAGGAGCCCATGATATATAGATCCATTAGGTTCCCTACTAGCTCATATGGAATAAACTTAGAACAATACGATAGAATAATTCGAATTATTCGAATTAGGTGAAGAGAGAAAAACCGACAAGTATATGTGATATAGTGGTCGTTTTTCAGTTTAGAGATATAGCTTTAATATTTAAATGTGATTTAAATATCAAGAATATGAATACGTTCATATTCAGAAGCTCGGAAATAATGGAAATGGTCAAAGATGTAACAAGTCAAAGAGTTGACTTTTGACTTTGAAAAGTCAAACTTTGACCGACCTTATATTCAAATGTGATTTGAATTTCTAAAAATGAATGTGGATTCATGCTTGAGAGGTCAAAATTAGTCCACACGAAAAAAATCATAAAAAGTCAAACTATTAACTTTTGGGTCAAAGTTTGACTTTGACAAAATGATTATTTTAGCCTTTGACTAAAGTTAGTGAGAAAATCCAAACTTTTGTTGGATAATTCCACTAACAAAATAGTGGCCTGGGTGTTGGTTTATAGTGGAGACATTAAGCCCACTTAGATAGTGGATTACAGGTGTTGGATTTTTATGGATTTGTTTCATGCAAATTTTGCATGGTTTTTTTCTATAAAATGGGATTTCAATTATGGATGAAAAACTTTTGCCATTTTTGCAAAAATTAATTTTCAAAATTGGGCTAAAAATTAAAAACCCAACCCAAAAATCTCCATCTTTTTTCCATCTCTTTCTCTCTCTCGGGTTCTTCATTCATCGGGTCCCACAACCCGATTCCGAGTCTAGAGGAGAGTATGTCAACACTAGTGGTGGTCTGGAAGAGTTCAGGTTGAGATTCAGCGAGGAAAAGTAGTTTTCGGGAGCTTCAAAGGTAATTATTAATTTATTGTTTTTTCCTTCAATTGCATGCTTTTTTCCTTTAAATTAAAAGCAATTAGAGTGTAATTAGATTCTTTTTCCGCTATGTATGTCTCGTGTTCCATCATGTGGTAAAACATATCATTTTTAGTAAAAAAATCTTTTAAATCCAATCAAGTTTAGCCAAAAAAAAACTCTAATGTACCCTTCATTATTATATTTTGCAACGATATTTCAATGGTTTATCAACCTCCACCGAGGGGTGATCGACTATTCCTCCATTGAAATAAGAATATCTTGACTAGATACTATCACCATAATAACTCTTATTCCTATAGTAACTCAGTTATCGCTACTTTGGTCAAGAATTTACTAACACTTAGTAATTCTTGTAAGTGTGACTCTCCATTTTCAGACCTCAAAGATTGGAATCATTATGCTCCCGAAGTTGTAAAGACAAGAATGAAAATGGACTTGAGAGACCCTATCAATTTCTAGAGTTCGCGGAGTTCCGAATCCTATAATACAGCCCTCCGATTGGTAAGGTCGCTCTAGGCCAGACATGCAGGCGCATTATAGGAATCTCACGGTGCGACCTAATGGAAGAGACCGTAGGATATGTTGACACACTTCCTTCTCCCACTTACTATGAACAACTTCTTCTATTCACCTTGTTATTGACTCATGCAAACACTCTCCAAATGGAGTCCACTCCCAGGGCGGCCCAAAGTCAAGCATGAATCTCACTGTGTGAACTCTTAGGGATGCTAAAGCTAAAAGTACATTACTTCTCTCCAACTGAAGTGTTCTAGACGGTTAGGGTATAAAATACTTAGCGATACATTTCGGCTAACTAAACATATCCTAAGTCTAGGTGATTCATCCGAGTATAACTTTTATACTGAATTTTTAACCTATGATGTTAAGGTGATAAACAAATTTTATTACCTCACACCGCTCACACTTGTTCATAAAACCGGTTTAACCTAACTCAACACCGACTCGATCTCTAGGTAGTAGGTGTTTCGTGAACCGTCACCATAAAAACCTTCAACCTTAGTCATCTTATCTGACTTCTTGCCAAGATCTTGTCCGATGAGTTTTCTTGTAACGTCGGTTTTACAAGATATCGACCTATTTTCTATGAAAATTGGGATTGCTCGATGGTTAAGCCTAAGTGAGAATGCATCTTATCTTTGTTGTAGTTTTTATAAGTCTAGGTTATTTTATAACAATTATAACCTTAGAGAATTCATCTATAACAAGCTTCCTTCAATCAAACATGCTTTAATATAACACTTATATTAAAACTAAGCATGCATAGTATATATTTTATAACACTTATAACATATAACAAATGCATGTCACATGCTTTCCTATGGTGGGGTTTTAAAACTATATGGCATACTATATGCACACATAATCAAACAACATTATACATCACATGCATAATAGGTAAAAAAAACACTAAAGTGGAATGATTTTGGCATTAAAAACAAACAAATAACTAATTTATTACAGAAATCAGCAACCAGCTTCCCGGAACCGGCTTCAAACACTTTGAACCATCTGGAACCGCTCAGAATTCACTTAAACCGGCCCAAAAACACCAAAAACCAAGTTGAATTGGTCAAACTGGCTCAACAAGGTCAAACAGACCGGTCAACGAATGCTGGCGAGTCGGGCGAATGGAAATCGTGGGTCGCGAGCAGGCGAGAGGCACATGGGCGGCGTAAGCGCAAGACAACTTCGAACCGGGTCGTGTGAAGTGGAGCAGGTGGGCGCTAGTTGGATCCGGCGGGGCAGGCGTGCGAAACCACATGCGCGTGCGAGAAATCGGGTCGGAGCACTCGGGCTGGCGGGTTGGGTCTTGGAGCAGAATTCGGGTCTGTGATCAAAATTTCTTCAATTTTGCTGTTGTCCTCTCTCCCAGAATAAAGCAATTACAGCCTAATTTCAACTCTAATGACTCCAACAAATTTACAGACCCTTTTTCACACAATAATGCTCATAAACAAGTGAGCAATTACAAATTTCCACAAGAAATTTAAAGAAAAACAATGCCAAAATCATAATAAATCCACTTTAGTCCATATTTCATTCGACACATGAATAGAAAGGAAAAAGACACCCACCAAAAGCAATTGAGCATAATTAAAGCATTCTTTAATACCACATGATGGAACACGAGACATATGCAGTGGAAAAAGGACCTAATTACACTCTAATTTGTTTTAATTTAATGGAAAAAGCATGCAAAAAGTAGGAAAACAGTAAATTAAAATGGATAGGAAACAACCTTTGTAGCTCCAGACCAACGTTTTTCCTCGCTGAATCTCGACCCGAACTCTTCTGGACCACCACTAGAGTTGACCTACTATCCTCTGGATTCAGAACCGGGTTGTGGGACCCGATGGATGAAGAAAACCGAGAGGGAGAAAGAGATGGAAAAATAAGAATGAATTTGGGTTTGGGTTTTTAATTTTTTAGCCCAATTATGAAAACTATTTTTTGCAAAAATGGCAAAAGTCTTTAATCCAAATTCAAAAGCCCATTTTGTAGAAAAAAAACCATGCAACATTTGCATGAAACAAATCCATAAAAATCCAACACCTGTAATCCACTATCTAAGTGGGCTTAATGTCTCCACTATAAGCTAACACCTAGACCACTATTTTGTTAGTGGAATTATCCAACAAAAGTTTGGATTTTCCCACTAACTTTAGTCAAAGGGCAAAATAGTCATTTGGTCAAAGTCAAACTTTGAACAAAAAGACAACATTTTGACTTTTATGATTTTTTTCGTATTGACTAATTTTGACCTCCCGAGCATGGATCCGCATTCATTTTCTCGAAATTTAAATCACATTTGAATATAAGGTCGTTCAAAGATTGACTTTTCAAAGTCAAAAGTCAACTCTTTGACTTTTCAAAGTCAAAAGTCAACTCTTTGACTTTTTACATCTTTGACCATTTCCATTATTTCCGAGCTTTCGAATATGAACATATTCTAATTCTTGATATTTAAATCACATTTAAATATTAAAACTGTATCTCTAAAATGAAAAACCCGACCACTATATTACATATGCTTGTCGGTTTCTCTCTCTTCACCTAATTCGAACAATTCAAATCATTCTATCATGTTCTAAGTTTATTCCATATGAGCTAGTAGGGGAACCTAATGGACCTATAGATCATGGGCTCCAACGATTCGAGATTAGTTGGCTAAATTCTTTAGACGGAGCTAATCAAGATTCGTTAACTAATGGGCCATTCCACTATAGTCCCGTTGTTGCACTCCCCCCTCTATAGATATATTTGTGTCCATTTGATATAACCATAATTAGTAAGTGTTGGATTTTATGTCCTAAAACTCGTAGTTTGTAAATTAATAAAATATTCTATTTTGTTTTTCGATAAAGTTGTTATTGAAATTGTAATCTTGAATCCAATAAACTAAGGTCCTTAGGCTATTTAATGTGGTTTGAACTTTTTGTAGTGACATAAATGTGGATCAAGTTCAAATATATAGCCAATATGGTCTATAGTATATGAATAAGGTTGGGCTCCTTATTTTGGGGACACTATGGATGCGGCCCACTTTGTAGTACAAACGATGTGATCCTGAATCGTTCATATAGAGATATGTGTGTGGGGGCATCCTATGCAATGAGTTTGCATAAGACTGAACCATGAAATAGTCACTTTTTACATTCTAAATTTCGTTTTATGTATAAAACTGACTATTTCGTTAATTGATGACCTAGGTAACTTAATCTTAATCCTGAGCTAACTATGAACTCCTGTTCACTCGGAATTATCCTTAGATTTGCATGGGTGAGGGCAGCTCATCATCGCTGGGCTAATAAGCCTCCCATTCCAGGGGTAAGATCGGGTGGATAGCTGGGAACATAGGGTGCAAAATGGAATTCACTCCTACCCGTTATAGGGATAGTAGATAGGTTGTTCCCTTTAGTACTGAATCCAGGTCTTGAATAAAGGGCCCTACCCTTTCCTTAGGCCGAGAGGGATTTGGTTTATACGTTGGACCTTAAACCGATTGTTCATTAGAGGATCAGTGGAACAACATGTGAAGGATTAGCTTACTAATCATGGTTATATAAAATGGACAAAAATATATCTATAGTGAGGGGAGTGCAACTACGGGACTCTAGTGAAATGACCCGTTAGTTAACGAATGTTGATTAGCTCCATCTAAAGAGTTTAGCCAGCTAATCTCGAATTGTTGGAGCCCATGATCTATAGGTCCATTAGGTTCCCCTACTAGCTCATATGGAATAAACTTAGAACAGTATGATAGAATAATTCGAATTGTTCAAATTAGGTAAAGAGAGAGAAACCGACAAGTATATGTTATATAGTGGTCGGTTTTATAGTTTAGAGATACAACTTTAATATTTAAATGTGATTTAAATATCAAGAATATGAATACGTTCATATTCAGAAACTCGAAAAGTATGGAAATGGTCAAAGATGTAAAAAGTCAAAGCATTGACTTTTGACTTTTAAAAGTCAAACTTTGACCGATTTATATTCAAATGTGATTTGAATTTCGAGAAAATTAATGCAGATTCATGCTCAGGAGGTCAAAATTAGTCAACACGGGAAAAATCACAAAAAGTCAAAATGTTGACTTTTGGGTCAAAGTTTGACTTTGACCAAAGGACTATTTTGGCCTTTGACTAAAGTTAGTGGGAAAATCCAAACTTTTGTTCGATAATTCCACTAACAAAATAGTGGACTAGGTGTTGGCTTATAGTGGAGACATTAAACCTACTAAGATAGTGGATTATAGGTGTTGGGTTTTTATGGATTTGGTTCATGCAACTGTTGCATGGTTTTTTTCTATAAAATGGGCTTTTGAATTTAAATTAAAGACTTTTGATAATTTGCCAATTTTTGTTTTGAAAATTGGGCAAGAAAAACAAACCCAAACCCTACCAAAATTCCATCTTATTTTCCATCTTTTTTCTCTCTCTCCGTTTTCTTCATCCACCGGGTCCCACAACTCTATTTTGAGTCCAGACGATAGTAGATCAACTCTAGTGGTGGTCCGAAAAGTTCAGGTCGAGATTCAACGAGGAAAAGCGTTGTTCGGGAGCTACAAAAGTTGTATCCCATCCCTTTTAATTCACTGTTGTTTTCCATCAAGTGCATGATATTTTCCTTTAAATTAGAAGCAATTAGAGTGTAATTAGATCCTAATTCCATTCTGTATGTCTCGTGTTCCATCATGTGATATCAGAACATGCTAGAATTATGCTCAATTGCTTTTGGTGGGTGTTTTTTCTTTTCTATTCAAGTGTTGAATGTACCTTGTGGGATAAGGCTAAGAGGTGGGCTCATTCAATGGAGCCAAATGAAATAACTTCCTGGGACCAGTTGGTTGAACGGTTTATGAAGAAGTTCTTCCCTCCGACAATCAATGAAAGAAGATGAAAGGATGTGCTCAACTTTGAGCAGATGGATAACGAGACCCTAAGCACCGCCTGGGTGCGATTCAGAAGATTGGTGAAGAATTGTCCGTATATCAGGTTACCCGATTGCATTCTGATGGAAACGTTCTATAATGGCCTGGACAGATCAACGCAAGTTGTTGCTGATGCCTCTGCGACAGGAGGTTTTATGGATAAAACATACACTGAAGCCAAGATCATCCTTGACAAGGCAGATGATGATCAATATTCAACGCAACATCTATACGATCCACCTGAACCAAAGGCAATTAACAGAGCATAACCATGAGTACTTCAAGTTTCTGACAGCATATCTTCATGGTCCCATGGTGCCTCCACATTTGCAGCAGCATCTGAATTTCAATGCAACTCCTCGCATACCTCATCAGAATCCTCCACCAGAACCTCCTCCTCCTCAATAAATTTATAATTTTTTTTTATTGCGGTCATCTTTTATTCATACTTCATTCATTATTTTTCTATGTATAGATGCTAATTCTTTTATTCTTTGTACGTGCAAAAATTTTGTATTGCGTTATTTGTATTTTTTTGTATACTTAGTTAATTTTTAATACAACTGAGTATCAATTCTTTCCCTATGCCTTAGCCTCTTCTTTATATTCCTTTGTCATTATTTGCGATATTCTTGATCTTTTATTTTGCGTTATTCATTGAGCTGCCATGATGAGTTATATGCATACACTTAGTAGCATTTCCCACACTTTGTATGTTTTGACTAACACTTAGTTAATTCGTAGCTATAGCACTGCTTTACCTTTTGTCCTTCAAAATTCTGCTCAAACCTTCTTTTCAAAATTTTGTCTAAGTGTTTGTCTATTCTGTCCAAACAACGCAATGAGGACCTTGCGTATCTCTAAATTTTGGGATGGGGAAGGTCTGAGCAGATGAGATCAAGTAGATGCGGTCATTAAGAATATGCGTTCATCATTACCATTAAAAAAAAATTTGAAAATAAAATATTTTTTTCATACAAAACTCCAATGTCAGCGCAAGGGAAATCCCAAAACAATCCCAACCTAATAAGAGTTAAGTCATGAAAGGAACCAACTAGTTGAATGTTTGCATGACACCCGTGGGAGCAAGTCAAAACGAAGGTGGGTTTTCAATAACAATGCAATATGAAAAGAGGAAAAAAATGAGAAGAAGAAAAATAAAAGAATATAAAAAGACAACTTCTCTGACCAGCAAAAGTTATACTTAGCTGAAATTCAAGAGTTAAAGTTGAGATTGGCACACAACCATAGTTGGATGTTCGCATGACACCTGTGGGAACAAGCCAAAACGAAGAGTGTAACCATGGTCAACAGTCTCTAAATGAATGACGTAAATTTGACCACCGCATCCAGACACATCAAGTTGTTTTTGCAAGAAGAGGTAAACATTCTTTTTAAAACTAGAAAAGCATTTTTTAGTAGAAATTTATTGTATAGAAGAATAAAGTAGGGCTTTGTTATGAATTATCAAGGATAGAAAGAAATTGCATTGTTAAGTAATGTTGCCTAGGTGGAGCATTCAGAGCAACCAATCGACGCAAAATTTAATATAGGAATCGAGCAATATTGCCTTAGTAGAAGATATGCTTGAGGACAAGCATATATCTAAATTTGGGTGTGTGATAACTTGTAAATATACAAGTATATTGTTTTATTTAGATATTGCGGCTAAAAGGAAGAAAAGTTGCACCGATAGTATGAAAATTGGCTAAGAAATGCGAGAATTATAAATTATCGTCAATCCACCCACTAACACCATTGCGATGGTAGAAGAGAATGTTTCAGTTCTGTTTTGCAGAAAATCAAGTCACTGCATGCGTTCATGGCTCAAAGATAAACTGAACAACGCATCTACGTCGCATTGCACCCGTCAATCAAGAATGGAGAGATGATCAACGCAATGACGGCGCATGCGAAAATCGATCAAGAGCTTAGTGTTCAACGCAAATTCAACCGCATGCGGTAATAAAAAACAACACCGCATGCGGAGATAGATCGAAGATGTAAAAGAGCGACACAATTGCGGAGGATTCAGACGTGTGTACAACTATCAGTTGTGCATTTCTGACGGGATTGATTGCGTAACAGAAGGAATATTCACTCCACCATTTCAGGAACTGCATTAACAATAAAGTGCGGACCACAATGCAAAGAGTCAAAGCTTCGCCTATAAATAGCTTCTGCAATTCCATTGAAAGATATACGAGAATACAGGAATACTTGAGACTTGATACTTGAGTACTGGAATACATAGAAACGTGTATACTGGTCTGAGAGAGAGACTGGTCGGAAGCGATTTCTAGAGAAAATCCGAGAAGAATCAAGAGACAAGGCCGAGAGGTGATCTCCGGGCAAGGAATCCTTTCAATCCCCGCCGTTGAAGCTCTGTATGAAGGTCACTTCTACCATATGAGCAAGCCTGAGAGGGAAGCTCTCCTCTTCATCCATTCCACACGCCAGCAAGCAAAACCTCCGTCTAGATCTGTGTCAAGAGGTTGACACACTTCTGTATTTGTTTCTATCTCTTTTTCATCACTTATACTCATCTTCTTTACTCTATCATTCACACCATGTATCAGACGCTTAATCTTAGTATTAATTGTTATGATCATTTCCATTATCATCTCTCTGTCTATTTCCGTTCATCCATGATTCACTTTCTCCATGTTGTTTTCTTAATTCCCTAGGTGATTAGTAAGAATTAAGCAAGTAAATTAATCTGTGTTAAGGAAATAACTGTGTTTAGTTAAAGCATGCTAGATGGCATCTTCACCTTTGAGAGCAGCAGTGAAGATGTTATTCCGCCTATTGAGAGAGGGTTGGAAGAATGCGTTAACTAAAGCGAGAAGTACTTCTAGAGATGGAAGAACCTTGCGTTCATCACGTTCATCCCTGTTTCACCATAGAGATATAGGAATGCGGCCGATCACCGAGAGGTGTACACCAAGGTAAAGCGGAACCTTAGTTATATCTTTAACGCAATTAACCTTGTGATGTTTTTACTATTTATTCTTCCTATTTCTGATTCATCCATAAAGACTTGCCATCGCATACCACGATCCTTTGTATAAACTTCACAGTCAGTCTCAAACTCAGTATCATGTATCATGTATCTTGTATATTGTATAATGTTAGTTTAGGATTTACCTTTTTAACACACTTTTATTTTATCAACGCAATTTATGTTTATCGCAATTTAAATTCATGTACAAATCAAATCTTTTATTAATTGTAAAACCGGTCACCTGTATCAAAAAAGTAACAC
>NC_143484.1:17383338-17434092 GCF_027475165.1 Benincasa hispida
TTTAAGTCCAAATTTGGAAGAAGTTTGGTTCAAAAGATACTTCTTAACTCTAGAGAGGGGTTTTTGTACATTTGTGGATGAACTTTGACACAAAAAATCGAGAAAGAGTCCGGAAAGGACGAACTTTGGGTTTCTTCGTGTCAAATTGTGCTGTCAGTCAAAATTTGGTCGAAGCTTGGTTTAAAAGTTACTTATGAACTCTGAACAGAAGTTTAATACGTATATTGATGAACTTGGGACCGAAACGTCAATAAAGTGTCCAAAAGTAAAAACCCAAAGTTCGTCCTTTTCAGACTGTTTCTTGAAATATTGTGCCAATGTTCATCCTTTCTAGTCTCTTTCTTTACCATCTGTGCCAATGTTCGTCCACGTAGGTACAAAATTTTCTTTCCAGGGTTCATATCGCAAACTTCCACTTGTAGAAATCCAAAGTTCGTCCTTTTCGGACTCTTTGTCGACCGTCTGTGCCTAAGTTCGTCCACAAAGTTACAAAACTACTTTCTAAGGTTCTTAAGTACCTTTTGAACCAAACTTAGTCATAGCAGACTTCCATTTGTAGAAATTCAAAGTTCGTCCTTTTCAGACTCTTTCTAGTCCTTTTTTGCCTAAGTTCGTCAACAATAGTACAAAACTACTTTCTAGGGTTCATAAGTACCTTTTGAACCAAACTTCGTCTAAATTTTTAGTCATAGCAGACTTCCACTGTAGAAATCCAAAGTTCATTCTTTTTGGATTCTTTCTCGCCCTTTTGTGCATAAGTTCGTCCACAATGGTACAAAACAACTTTGAAGGGTTAAAAAGTACCTTTTGAATCAAACTTCGTACAAATTTTTAGTCATAGCAGACTTCCGCTTGTAGAAATCCAAAGTCCGTCCTTTTCGGACTCTTTCTCGACCTTTTGTGCCCATGTTCGTCCACAATGGTACAAAATTACTTTCCAGGGTTCATAAGTACCTTTTGAACTAAATATCGTCCAATTTTTTTGACATAGCAGATTTCCATTTGTAGAAATCAAAAGTTCGTCGTTTTCGTACTCTTTCTCGACAGTCTGTGCCTAAGTTCATCAACAATAGTACAAAACTACTTTCCACTATTCATAAGTACCTTTTGAACCAAACTTCGTCCAAATTTTTAGTCATAGCAGACTTCCACTTGTAAAAATGAAAAGTTCGTCCTTTTCGTACTCTTTGTCAACCTTTTGTGCCTAAGTTCATCCACAATGGTACAAAACTACTTTCCAGGGTTCTTTTCGGAGTCTTTACTTTTGTGCATAAGAAAAGGGTACATAACAACTTTCAAGAGTTCATAATTACCTTTTGAACCAAACTTTGTACAAATTTTTAGTCATAGCAGACTTCCACTTGTAGAAATCTAAAGTTCGTCCAGAATTGTACAAAACTACTTTCCAGGGTTCATAAGTACTTTTTAAACCAAACTTCGTCCAAATTTTTTGTCATAGCAGACTTCCATTTGTAGAAATCTAAAGTTCATTCTTTTCGGACTCTTTCTTAACCTTTTGTGCCTAAGTTCGTCCATAATGGTACAAAACTACTTTCCAGGGTTCATAAGTACCTTTTGACCATACTTCGTCCAAATTTTTAGTAATAGCAGACTTCTACTTGTATAAATCCACAGTTCGTCTTTTCCGGATTCTTTCTCGACCTTTTGTGCCTAAGTTCATCCACAATGGAACAAAAGTACTTTCTAGGGTTAATAAATACCTTTTGAACTAAGCTTCGACCAAATTTTTAGTTATAGCAGACTTCCACTTGTAGAAATCCAAAGTTCGTTCTTTTCGACTCTTTCTCAACCTTTTGTGCATAGTTCGTCCACAATGGTACAAAAAAACTTTCAAGGGTTCAAAAGTACCTTTTGAACCAAACTTTGTACAAATTTTTAGTCATAGCAGACTTCCACTTGTAGAAATCCAAAGTTCGTCCTTTTCGGAATCTTTCTCGACCTTTTGTGCCCATGTTTGTCTACAATGGTACAAAATTACTTTCTAGGGTTCATAAGTACCTTTTGAACTAAACATCGTCCAAATTTTTTGTCATAGCAGATTTCCACTTGTAGTAATCGAAAGTTCGTCGTTTTTGCACTCTTTCTCGACCGTCTGTGCCTAAGTTCACCAACAATAGTACAAAACTACTTTCAATGGTTCATAAGTACCTTTTGAACCAAACTTCGTACAATTTTTTAGACATAGCATACTTCCACTTGTAGAAATCCAAAGTTCGTTCTTTTCGGACTCTTTGCTTTTGTGCATAAGACAATGGTACAAAACAACTTTCAAGGGTTAATAAGTACGTTTTGAACCAAACTTCGTCTAAATTTTAACTTAAAGTAGACTTCCACCTGTAGAAATCCAAAGTTCATTCTTTTCGAACTCTTTCACGAACTTTTGCGCCTAAGTTCGTCCACAATGGAACAAAACTACTTTCCAGGGTTCATAAGTACTTTTTGAACTTCCATCCAAATTTTTAGTCATAGTAGACTTTCATTTGTAGAAATCCAAAGTCCGTCCTTTTCGGGCTCTTTCTGTCCTTTTGTACCTAAGTTCGTCCACAATGTTACAAAACTACTTTTCAGGGTTCATAAGTATCTTTTGAACCAAACTTCGTCCAAATTTTTAGTCATAGCAGACTTCCACTTGTAGAAATCCAAAGTTCGTCATTTACGGACTCGTTCTCGAACTTTTATGCTTAAGTTCGTCCACAATGGTACAAAACTAGTATCTAGGGTTCAAAGTACCTTCTAAACCAAACTTCGTCTAAATTTTTAGTCATAGCAGACTACCACTTGTAAAAATCCAAAGTTCGTCCTTTCCGTACTCTTTCTCGACCTTTTGTGCCTAAGTTCATCCACAATGGTACAAAACTATTTTCCAGGATTTATAAAAACCTTTTGAACCAAACTTCATCCAAATTTCTAGTCATAGCAGACTTCCACTAGTAGAAATCCAAGGTTCATTCTTTTCGAACTCTTTCTCGTCCTTTTATGTCTAAGTTTAATCCACAATGGTACAAAACTTCTTTCCAGGGTTCATAACTATCATTTGAACCAATCTTCGTCCAAATTTTTAGTCATACCTGACTTCCACTTGTAGAAAACCAAAGTTCGTCCTTACCGGACTCTTTGTCGACCTTTCATGCCTAAGTTCGTCCACAATGGTAAAAAACTAGTTTCCAAGGTTTATAAAACTACTTTCTAGGATTCTTAAGCACCTTTTAAACCAAACTTCGTCCAAATTTTTAGTCAAAGTAGACTTCCACTTGTAGAAATTCAAAGTTCGTTCTTTTCATACTCTTTCTCGACCTTTTGTGCCCATGTTCGTCCACAATGGTACAAAACTATTTTCTAGTTCATAAGTACCTTTTGAACCAAACTTCGTCCAAATTTTTAGTCATAGCAAATTTCCACTTGTAGAAATCCAAAGTCCGTCCTTTCTGGACTCTTTGTCGACCGTCTATGCCTAAGTTCGTCCACAAATGTACAAAACTACTTTCATAGTCCATAAGTACTTTTTGAACTAAACTTCGTCCAAATTTTTAGTCATAGCAGTCTTTCATTTGTAGAAATTCAAAGTTCGTCAACAATAGTACAAAAATACTTTCCACTATTCATATGTACTTTTTGAACCAAACTTCGTCCAAATTATTAGTCATAGCAGACTTCTACTTGTAGAAATCAAAAGTTCGTTCTTTTCGGACTCTTTCTCGACCTTTTGTGCCTAAGCTCGTCCACAATGGTACAAAACTATTTTCAAGGGTTCAAAAGTACGTTTGGACCATAGTTCATCTAAAGTTTTAGAAATCCAAAGTTCGTACTTTCCAAATTCTTTCTCGACCTTTTGTGCCTAAGTTCGTCCACAATGTAACAAAAGTACTTTCTAAAGTTAATAAGTACCTTTTGAACTAAACTTCGACCAAATTTTTAGTTATAGTAGACTTCCACTTGTAGAAATCCAAAGTTCGTTCTTTTTGGACTCTTTCTCGACCATTTGTGCATAAATTCGTCCACAATGGTACAAAACAACTTTCAAGGGTTCATAAGTACGTTTTGAAACAAACTTCGTACAAATTTTTAGTCACAGCAGAATTCCACTTGTAGAAGTCAAAAGTTCGTCCTTTTCGTAATCTTTCTCGACCTTTTGTGCCCATGTTCGTCCACAATGGTACAAAATTACTTTCCAGGGTTCATACCTTTTGACCTACACTTCGTCCAAATTTTTTGTCATAGAAGATTTCCACTTGTATCTGATGTTCGTCGTTTTCGGACTCTTTCTCGACCATCTGTGCCTAAGTTCATCAACAATAGTAAAAAAAACTACTTTTTAGGGTTCATAAGTACCTTTTGAATCAAACTTCGTGCAAATTTTTAGTCATAGCAATCTTCCACTTGTAGAATTCCAAAATTTTTCCTTTTCATACTCTTTCTTGGCCTTTTTTTTCCTAAGTTCGTTGACAATGGTACAAAACTACTTTCTAGGATTTATAAGTACATTTTGAACCAAACTTCGTCCAAATTTTTAGTCATATCAGACTTCCACTTCTAGAAATCCAAAGTTTGTTCTTTTCGGACTCTTTCTCAGTCTTTTGTGCCTATGCTGATCCACAATGGTACAAAACTATTTTCCAGGGTTCATAAGTACCTTTGGACCATACTTCGTCCAAATTTTTAGTAATAGTAGACTTTCACTTGTAGAAATCCATAGTTTGTCCTTTCTTGATTCTTTCTCAACATTTTGTGCCTATGTTCGTCCACAATGGTACAAAAATACTTTCTAGGGTTAATAAGTACCTTTTGAACCAAACTTTGACCAAATTTTTAGTCATGGCAGACTTCCACTATCCAAAGTTCGTTCTTTTCGAACTTTTTCTCGAACTTTTGTGTCTAAGTTCGTCCACAAGGTACAAAACTACTTTCCAGGGTTCATAAGTGTCTATTGAACTAAACTTCTTCCAAATCTGAACTTGGAGCATATTTCGACAAGTAGAAACCCAAAGTGGGTCCTTTTTATTATTTTCTTTACCTTTTGTGCCAAAGTTCATCCGCATAGGTCAAAATTCTTTTCTCGAGTTCATAAATACCTTTTGAATAAAAATTTGTCCAAATTTCGACTTGGAGTAAATTTTGAAAAGTAGAAACTTAAGTTTGTCATTTTTGGACTCTTTCTTGACGTTTTGGTCCGAAGTTCATCAATATAGGTATTGAACTTCTGTCTAGAGTTCATAAGTAACTTTTAAACAAAACTTCGACCAAATTTGGACCGAGAGCACATTTTGAGACGTAAAAACCAAATGTTCATCCTTTCTGGAATCTTTCTTGACTCTTTGTATCAAAGTTCCCCCACAAAGGTACGAAAACCCCTCTCCATAAGTTATAAGTATCTTTTGAATCAAACTTCTTCCAAATTTGGACTTGAAGCACATTTCGACAAGTAAAAACCCAATGTTCGTCCTTTTTAGACTCTTTCTTGACATTTTGTGCAAACGTCCATCCTTTCTAGTCTCTTTCTTTACCCTTTGTGCCAAAAGTTCGTCCACGTAGGTACAAAATCAAACTTCTTCCAAAAGTTCGTCCACGACACGTAGGTTCATAAGTACCTTTTGAACCAAACTTCATCCAAATTTTTAGTCATAGCAGACTTCCACTTGTAGAAATTCAAAGTTCGTTCTTTTCAGACTCTTTCTCGATCTTTTGTGCCTAAGCTCGTCCACAATGGTACAAAACTACTTTCCAGGGTTTATAAGTACCTTTTGAACCAAACTTTGTCTAAATTTTTAGTAATAGCAGACTTCCACTTGTAGAAATCCAAAAATCGTTCTTTTCGGACTCTTTTTCGACCTTTTGTGCCTAAATTCGTCCACAATGGTACAAAACTACTTTCCATGGTTCATAAGTACCTTTTGAACCAATATTCGTCCAAATTTTTAGTCATGCACTTTCACTTGTAGAAATGCAAATTTCGTTCTTTTCGGACTCTTTCTCGACCTTTTATGCCTAAGTTCGTCCATACCATACAAACTACTTTCCAGGGTTTCTTCAGTATCTAGTTGGTTTGGTACCTTCTCTAACGTCCTTCAGTACCAATAGATACCTTCTTAAATGTAAACAAGAAAGGTAAGGATAATGTGGTGGCTGATGCATTATCAAGAGTCATGCATTATAAGAAGGTATGCATTGTTTTCTTCCCTTAGTGCAAAAATTCTTGGTTTAAACACATGATTAATTTGTACAAAGTAGAGACATCTGAATTTCATGATGTGTATATTTGATGTTTAGAAGGGAAAAACGTTCATGATTTTTGATGAAATGATTTTTAGGAAAGGAAAACTTTGTATTCCTAAGTGTTCCATTCGAGAGTTTCTTGTGAAGGAAGCTCATGGAGAATTTAAAACATATAACATGTTGGCTGAACATTTTTATTGGTTAAAAATGAGAAAGGATGTGAATAAAGTGTGCAAACAATGTTTCAAATGTAAGGAGGCTAAGTCAACCACATGGTCTTTACACACCTTTAGATGTTTCTAGTGAACTTGGGTTGACATTTGCATGGATTTTGTTTTAGGACTACCAAAGGCTAGGAGACATCATGATAGCATTTTTGTGGTAGTTGATAGGTTTAGTAAAATGACACATTTCATACCATGTAATAAAACAGATGATGCTACTAACATAGCTAATCTTTTCTTATGAAAGTGGTTAGATTGCATGGAATTCCTAAGACCATTGTTAGTGATGGAGATGCAAAATTTTTAAGTCATTTTTAGAAAGTTTTGTGGGGTAAGTTGGGAACTAAACTTTTGTTTTCAACAACTTGTCATCCACAAACCGATGGGTAAACTGAGGTGGTTAATAGAACATTGGGAACTTTGCTTAGTTCATTAATGTCTAAAAATCTCAAGTCTTAGGAGGGTACTCTACCTTTTGTAGAGTTTGCTTACAATAGAGCAATACATAGTACCATTCATTGAGGTTGTAAACTTTGTAGAGTCCAAATTTTGGTTCGAAGTTTGGTTTAAAAGTTACTCATGAACTCTGTAAAGAAGTTTAATAGCTATATTTATGAAATTTGGACCAAATCGTCAAGAAAGAGTACAAAAATGACGAACTTCATGTTTCCACTTTTCGAAATGTGCTCCAAGTCAAAATTTGGACAAAGTTTTAAGCTACTTATGGGCCCTAGAAAGGAATTTTGCACCTATGTGGACGAACATTGGCACAAAGGGTTAAACGTGACCGAACATGACGAACTTTGGATTTGTACTTTTCGAAATGTTCTCCAAGTCCAGATTTGGAAGAAGTTTGGTTTAGAAGACACTTATGAACCCTGGAAAGTAGTTTTGTACTAGTGTGGACGAACTTTGGATTTCTGCTATGACTAAAAATTTGGATGAAGTTTGGTTCAAAAGGTACTTATGAACCCTGGAAAGACAATTTTGTACCTACGTGGATGAACTTTTGCACAAAGGGTAAAGAAAGAGAATAGAAAGGATGAACGTTGGCACAAAATATCAAGAAAGGTCTGAAAAGGACGAACTTTGGGTTTCTACTTGTTGAAATGTGCTTCAAGTCCAAATTTGGAAGAATTTTTGTTCAAAAGATATTTATGAACTCTGGAGAGGGGTTTTTGTACTTTTGTGAACGAACTTTGACAAAAAAGGTCGAGAAATAGTCTGGAAAGGACGAATTTTGGGTTTCTACGTGTCAAAATGTGCTCTCAGTCCAAATTTGATCGAAGTTTGGTTTAAAAGTCACTTATGAACTTTGGACAGAAGTTTAATACCTATATTGATGAACTTGGGACCAAAACATCTTAAAGAGTCCAAAAATGACAAACTTCTGGTTTCTACTTTTCGAAATGTGCTCCAAGTCAAAATTTGGACAAAGTTTTGTTCCAAAGGTACTTATGGACCCTAGAAAGTAATTTTGTACCTATGTGGACGAATATTGGCACAAAGGATAAAGAAAGTGTCTGAAAAGGACAAACTTGTGGTTTCTACTTGTCGAAATGTGCTCCAAGTCCAGATTTGGAAGAAGTTTTGTTCAAAAGACACTTATGAACCCTGGAAAGTAGTTTTGTACCAGTGTGGACGAACTTAGGTACAAAAGGTCGAGAAAGAGTTCGAAAAGGACATACTTTGTTATTTCTATAAGTGGATGTCTGCTTTGATGAAAAATTTAGACGAAGTTTCGTTCGAAAGATACTTATGAACCCTGGAAAGACAATTTTGTACCTATGTGGACGAACTTTGGAACAAAGGGTAAAGAAAGAGACCATAGAGGATAAACGTTGGCACAAAATGTCAAGAAAGTGTCTGAAAAGGACGAACTTTGGGTTTCTACTTGTCGAAATGTGCTTCAAGTCAAAATTTTGAAGAAGTTTTGTTCAAAAGATACTTATGAACTCTAGAGAGGGGTTTTTTGTTCCTTTATGGACGAACTTTGACACAAAAGGTTGATAAATAGTCCAGAAAGGACGAATTTTAGGTTTCGACGTGTCAAAATATGCTCTAAGTCCAAATTTGGTCGAAGTTTGGTTTAAAAGTCACTTACAAACATTGGACAGAAGTTTAATACTTATATTGATGAACTTGGCACCAAAACGTCAAGAAAGTGTCAAAAAATGACGAACTTTAGGTTTCTACTTTTCGAAATGTGCTCCAAGTAAAAATTTGGACAAAGTTTTGTTTAAAAGGCACTTATGGACCCTAGAAAGGAATTTTGTACCTATGTGGAAGAACATTGGCACTTATGAACCCTGGAAAGACAAGTTTGTACCTGCGTAGATGCACTTTGGCAAAAAGGGTAAAGAAAAAGACTAGAAAGGATGAACGTTGGCACAAAATTCAAGAAAGAGTTTGAAAAAGATGAACTTTGGGTTTCTACTTGTCAAATATGCTTCAAGTCCAAATTTGGAAGAAGTTCTATTCAAAAGGTATTATGAACTCTGGAGAGGGGTTTTTGTACCTTTGTTGATGAACTTTGACACAAAAGGTTGAGAAAGAGTTTGGAAAGGACGAACATTGGGTTTCTACGTGTGATGTGCTCTCAGTCCAAATTTGGTCGAAGTTTGGTTTAAAAGTTACTTATGAACTCTGGACAGAAGTTTAATACCTATATTGATGAACTTGGGAAAAAACATCAAGAAAGAGTCCAAAAATGACAAACTTCAGGTTTCTACTGTATGAAGTGTGCTCCAAGTCAAAATTTAGACAAAGTTTTGTTCAAAATTTACTTATGGATCTTAGAAAGGAATTTTATCCCTATGTGGACAAACTTAGACACAAAGGGTAAAGAAAGTGACTGAAAAGGACGAACTTTGGGTTTCTACTCTTCGAAATGTGCTCCAAGTCCATATTCGGAAGAACTTTTGCTCAAAAGACACTTATGAACCCTTGAAAGTAATTTTGTACCAATGTGGACAAACTTAGGCACAAAAGGTCGAGAAAGAGTCTGAAAAGGACGAACTTTGGATTTCTACAAGTGGAAGCATGCTATGACTAAAAATTTGGATGAAGTTTGGTTCAAAAGGTACTTATGAATCTTGGGAAGACAATTTTGTAACTACGTAGACAAACTTTGGCACAAAGGGTAAAGAAAGAGTCCAAAAAGGAAGAACTTCAGTTTTCTACTTTTCGAAATGTGCTCCAAGTCCAAATTTGGAAGAAGTTTGGTTTAAAAGTTACTGATGTACTCTGGACAGAAGTTTAGTACCTATATTGATAAACTTGGGACGAAAACGTCAAGAAAGAGTCCAAAAATGATGAATTTCAGGTTTCTACTTTTCGAAATGTGCCCCAAGTAAAAATTTGGACAATGTTTGTTCAAAAGGTAATGAATCCTAGAAAGGAATGTTGTACCTATGTGGACGAATTTTGACACAAAGGGTAAAGAGACTTAAAAGGACGAACTTTGGGTTTCTACTTATCGAAATGTGCTCCAAGTCCAAATTTCGACGAAGTTTTGTTCAAAAGATACTTGTGAACTCTAGAGAGGAGTTTTTGTACCTTTGTGGATGAACTTTGATACAAAAGTTCGAGAAAGAGTCCGGAAACTTTGGGTTTCTACGTGTCAAAATGTGCTCTCATTCCATATTTGGTCGAAGTTTTGTTTACAAGTTACTTATGAACTCTGAACAGAAGTTTAATACCTATATTGATGAACTTGGGACCAAAACGTCAAGAAGGAGTCCAAAAATGATGAACTTCAGATTTCTACTTTTCGAAATGTGCTCCAAGTCAAAATTTGGACAAAGTTTTGTTCAAAACGCCTTTATGAACCCTAGAAAGGAATTTTGTACCTATGTGGACGAACTTTGGCACAAAGGGTTAAGAAAGAGATTGAAAAGGATGAACATTGGGTTTTTACTTATCAAAATGTGGTCCAAGTCCAAATTTTGAAGAAGTTTGGTTCAGAAGACACTTATGAACCCTGGAAAGAAGTTTTGTACCAGTGTGGACGAACTTAGGCACAAAAGGTCAAGAAAGAGTCCGAAAAGGACGAACTTTCGATTTCTACATATGGAAGTCTACTATGACTAAAAATTTGGACGAACTTTGGTTCAAAATGTACTTATAAACCCTAGAAAGTAATTTTGTACCTACATGGACGAACTTCTGCATAAAGGGTAAAGAAAGAGACTAGAAAGGATGAACGTTGGCACAAATGTCAAGAAAGAGTCTGAAAAGGACGAACTTTGGGTGTCTACTTGTCGAAATATGCTTCAAGTCCAATTTTTTAAGAAGTTTGGTTCAAAAGACACTTATGAACCCTAGAAAGAAGTTTTGTACTAGTGTGGACGAACTTAGACACGAAAGTTCGAGAAAGAGTAAAAAAAGGACGAACTTTGGATTTCTACATGTCGAAGTCTGCTATAATTAAAACTTTAGACAAACTTTGGTTCAAAAGGTACTTATAAATCCTGTAAAGCAATTTTGTACCTATGTGGACGAACTTTCGCACAAAGGCTAAAGAAAAAGACTAGAAAGGCTGAACCTTGGACAAAATGTCAAGAAAGAGTCTGAAAAGAACGAACTTTGGATTTCTACATGTTGAAGTCTGCTATGACTAAGAATTTGGACGATCATTGGTTCAAAAGGTAATTATGAACCCTGGAAAGCAATTTTATACCTATGTGAACGAACTTTGGCACAAAGGGTAAAGAAAGAGACTAGATGTCACACCCCATCCCAGACTACCCTCTGAGCCTAGGAAAGGGTGTGACTGCAACAGTTATCAACCCTTTTGTTGACCTTACGGAAAAAATCTTGCGGAAATAACTCTGATACCAATGAAAAAAATTCAACAATCAACTGATTAAGTCAAGGAGGCAAACAAAAACTGATTAAGTAGGCTCATTTTATTACAGCAATGTAACGTTTATACAACTCTGAGACTTAATTACAAAGTTTACAATAACAACTGTAAAACCCTCCGAAAGTGTAACTGTGGCTTGCGGTAGACCTTGACCTTAGCAGCACCCTGGAACTCACCACCTTTCTCTACCTGAGAAGAAAAACATGAAATAATAGAATGAGCTTCACAAAGCTCAGTGAGTGGTAAACAACTTCTAGAGTCTATTTCAACTCATAAATGACAAGCATATCGTAAATACGAGATCACTTTTAAACCTTAGCCTTGAATGAGTCTGGTCTCAACTTCTATCTACACGCACGATAAATAGCTAAACTGATAACTACTAAGAATAAGTCTATTCTCTACCTACACACACAGTAGATAGTTAACTGTTACTAATACAACGCTTACTCTTTTCGTTCCCTTTGTCTCCTATGTGCACATAGCTCCTCGCGTATGGGTTCAGAAGCTAGGCTCGTCGGCCCTCTGACCATCCCATACGAGGTTCCTCCCACAGGCTCAGGAACTAGAACTCTCGGTCCCCTGACCATCCTGTGAGGTTTTACTTACGGGCTCAGGAACTAGGTCTATTGACCCCCTGACCATCCCAATCACATAATCTCATTCTCATGCTAGATACTCATTCATAAAATAAGCATATACAATTTACTCTAAAAGATATGCTTTAAGACTTAAAAGAACGTACCACTCACCTTGGTCATTTAGGAACCTTTCTCTCTAGAAGTTCCTTAATCTTCCCGGGCTCCTCTTTTCAACCCTAAATTTCAGATTCAACTTAAAGCTCATTACTCATGGTTCTAAGCTTTATCTCGGGAAGCTTACCCCAAAATCTTAGCTTAAACTCCTTGTGGTTTGGCTAGAAACATCAAAACATCAAGACTGGCCCAGCTTACTCGATGGCTCGACCCCTCTGTCTTGTCCTTATTCTCCAGCCCGATTCCTTAGAGCTTTTTCTCCGACAGCCCTATCTTGAAAACTAGACTCTCCTAGCTTTCATGTGGCTTTGAAATCATTCCAAACGCACGAGTATTCTGGGAGAACTCCTCGTCCTAAGTTAATGCTACTTCCTGTCATTTCTGCGCAACAACACCTCCCCTCTTGGAACCTCTTGACCAACGCATGGTCTTGCTACCAACGCATAGTCTCCTCCCAATACACTCTTCTTTATGTCCTTTGAAGAGAATTTGAGTTCCCATTTATAGACGTCTACCAACGCATGGTCTTGCTACCAACGCATGGCCCTATTTATAGACGTCCAAGATTTCTCTAAGGCCGACACCTCCTACTTGGCAGCATGTCCAAGTGTCTCTTCCTTACACCATTAATGCAATCTTGCATCAACGCAACCCAAGGTGTCTTGCTCCCCTCTTACCAACGCATAGCCGTCAACTTTGCATGTCTTCCTATGCATCCACTTCATTTGCTTGGCTTAAGATTTCTTCCCAACAAGCCACATGTCCGGATGTCATCCTTGAATGTGTCCATCCTTCATATGCATTCATCCTTCATATGCGTTCATCCAACTTCATATGCGTTCAACTAGGATAATGACCAACACTCCTACAATGCATAGTACTAGCCTTGGATATGCAACGCATAGCATATCACTAATGCATAGCAACCCTAGGGTCATCTTGGTTCTCAACTCAACACCATCGCATCTCTTATAACCAACGCAACCCACCTCATTTACCTTGTTACCGCAAGCCTTAGTGCAAGGACAAATCACCATGCATCCACCTTAGCTCATTCCATCACATAGCTTATACTTTAGCAAGGCTGCC
The DNA here is from genome assembly GCF_027475165.1 of Benincasa hispida. Taxonomy (NCBI): domain Eukaryota; kingdom Viridiplantae; phylum Streptophyta; class Magnoliopsida; order Cucurbitales; family Cucurbitaceae; genus Benincasa; species Benincasa hispida. Next base: position 17,396,505 of record NC_143484.1, read on the forward strand.
GCATCCAACGTATCCATCGTGCAGCATCACCACATGCCACTGCCGCATCCATCGCTGCATGCCATCGCATACTACCAATGCATTCCTTCAGCCGCATGCCTCCATCACATACTACCAACGCATTCCTTCGCCGCATGCCTCCATCGCATACTACCAGCGCATTCCTTCAGCCACATGCCTCCATCGCATACTACCAACACATTCATTCAGCTGCAAACCATCAGCTGCACCCTCTCGTGTAGCAACACCGCATGCCACCAACGCATAGCATTGCCGCATGACATATTGCATAGCGTTGCCACATAGCGTCGACGCATAGCCCCATCGCCGCATGCCATCCAACATCGCATGCTACCAACGCATCCCTTCGGCCGCAAACCATCAGTCGAATACTGTCACGTCAAACGCATCCATCGCATCTGCCTCCATCGCCACATGCCTCTATCGCGGCATGCCATCCATCGACGCATGTCTCGCACCGCGTCATCGCATGCCCTCACATCATTGCATGCCTTTGCACCGCATGCCCTCGCACCACCGCAACCTACCAATGCATCTCTTTCGGTCGCATAGACACATACCATCGTGTCCAACGCATCCATCGTAGTCGTCACACCCCATGCATTGATCTAACCTCCAAAAGCAGTGGCTACCACATGCGTTATTCTTGGCCCTACTTCAATCTCTCTCCATGCCCAAGTAACCTCTCAAGACTTCGCATGGCACCACATTAATGCATTGTCCAACATTTGGTCACTTTTCTCCTTGGCTTCCAACGCATGACAACTCTTGGCAATGTCTCTTGCCAATATTTTGGCCAATCATGTGTCCAACCTTACAAACACATGGTTTCCTTTTCAAATTATATGTTAATGTCTTCTAACTCTTAACGCATGGGTCCTTTCGATCTTACACTTAGCCAAATTTCATCAATTAAAGCTTAACTCAAAACTACTCTAGGAAAATCTATTCAAGACTTAGAAATTTCCTTCTCTTCAACATAGGATTTAACCTTCACTTAGTTAACTCCTTTTAACACCTGCTTAAGTAAGGAAAATGGAAATGCGGGTTTCACACTAGAAAGGATAAACCTTGGCACAAAATGTCAAAAAAGAGTCTGAAAAGGACGAACTTTGGGTTTCTACTTGTTGAAATGTGTTTCAAGTCCAAATTTGGACGAAGTTTTATTCAAAAGATACTTATGGAGCTTGGAGAGGAGTTTTGTAGGCGTGGACGAACTGTGACACAAAAGGTTAAGAAAGAGTTCGAAAAGGATGAACTTTGGGTCCCTATGTGTCGAAATGTGCTTTCAGTCAAAATTTGTTCGTAGTTTGGTTTAAAAGTTATTTATGAACCCTGTAAAGGAGTTTTGTACCAGTGTGGACAAACTTAGGCACAAAAGGTCGAGAAAGAGTCCGAAAAGGATGAACTTTGGATTTCTACATGTTGAAGTCTCCTATAATAAAAAATTTGGACGAACTTTGGTTCAAAAGGTATTTATGAACCCTGGAAAGCAATTTTGCACCTATGTGGACGAACTTTGGCACATAGGGTAAAGAAAGAGACTAGAAAGTATGAACCTTGGCACAAAATATCTAGAAAGAGTCTGAAAATGACAAACTTTGGGTTTCTATCGAAATGTGCTTCAAATCCAAATTTGGACGAAGTTTGGTTCAAAAGATACTTATGAAGCCAGGAGAGGAGTTCTGTACCCGTGTGGGCAAATTTTGACACAAAAGTGGTGAAACCCTGATTTCCATTTTTCCTACTTAAGTAGGTGGTTAAGGAAATTAACTAAGTGAAAGTTAAAATCTATGTTGAAGTGAAGGAAATTTCTAGGTGTTGAATAGATTTTCCTTGAGTAGTTTTGAGTTAAGCTTAAAGTGTTGGACTAGACATTGCCATGCGTTGGCCATGACCTTGGATAGATTACATGGGCAAAGGGAGAAGAAAAAGTGTGAATTCGGAAGCTTGACTTTTAGGGAAAAACTTGGAAAATTGGCTAAGTATAAACTTATATGATGGATACATTGGATACGTTGGAAGGGTGGTATGCTTCCATATGGCTGAAGGAAGAAATTTGAAAGAGATGCGTTGGAAGGTTGGATGGCACGAAGGTCGGCTGTGCAGAAGGCATACAGACACAAGGGTGTGCGAGCGATGCTAAGCGTTCATGCCGAGCGAGCCCATGCGTCGATGCCAGTGCCCATGCATCGAGCAACCGAGCGAGCCCTGCGAGCGATGCTAAGCTGTTGTGCCAAGCGATGCGTTGATGCCAAGCTACCATGCCAAGTGATGCGTCAATGCCAAACTACCATGCCAAGTGATGCGTCGATGCCAAGCTGCCGACTAAGTGCCCATGCCAAGCGATTCATGGGAGCGATGCGTTGATGACGAGAGAGCCATGCGATTGATGCTAAGCAACCGTCCTATATCCAAGTCAAAATTTGGACAAAGTTTTGTTTAAAAGGTTGAACCCTAGAAAGGAAGGTTGTACTATGTGGACGAACTTTGACACGAAAGGTAAAGAAAGAGGCTTCAAACAACGAACTTTGGGTTTCTAGTAGTGGAAATGTATTCCAAGTCCAAATTTAAAAGAAGTTTAGTTCAAAAGACACTTATAAACCCTGGAAAGGAGTTTTGTACTAGTGTGGACGAAATTAGACACAAAAGGTCGAGAAAGAGTCCGAAAAGAATGAACTTTTTATTTCTACATGTCGAAGTCTGATATGACTAATAATTTGGACGAACTTTGGTTCAAAAAGTACTTATGAAGCCTAGAAAGCAATTTTGTACCTATGTGGACGAACTTTGGCACAAAGGGTAAAAAAAGAGATTGGAAAGGATGAACTTTGGGTTTCTACATTTCGAAATGTGCTCCAAGTCTAAATTTTGAAGAGGTGTTTTGTACCCTTATGAACCCTGAAAAAGAGTTTTGTACCTCTGTGGATGAACTTAGGCACAATATGTCAAGAAAGAGTCCGAAAAGGACAAACTTTGGATTTCTACATGTGGAAGTCTTCGATGAACCTTGGCATAAAATGTCAAGAAAGATTATGAAAAGGATGATCTTTGAGTTTCTACTTGTCAAAATGTGCTTCAAGTCCAAATTTGGACAAAGTTTTGTTCTAAAGATACTTATGAAGCTGAAGAGGAGTTTTGTACCTGTCTGCACGAACTTTGACACAAAAGGTCAAGAAAGAGTTCGGAAAAGACGAACTTTGAGTTTCTACTTGTCGAAATGTGCTTTCAGTAAAAGTTTGGTCGTAGTTTAGTTTAAAAGTTATTCGTGAACCCTGGATAAGAGTTTTATACCTCTATGGATGAACTTTGGACAAAAAGGTCAAGAAAGAGTCCAAGAATGACGAACTTTGGGTTTCTACTTGTCGAAATGTGCTCCAAGTCCAAATTTGGACAAAATTTTATTCAAAGATACTTATGAACTCTTGAGAGGAGTTTTTGTACCTATGTGGACGAACTTTGGGTTTCTACGTGTCAAGGCATGCTCTCACTCCAAATTTGGTCAAAGTTTGGTTTAAAAGTTACTTATGAAGTTTGGACAGAAGTTTAGTACCTATATTTGATGAACATGGGACCAAAACGTCAAGAAAGAGTCCAAAATCGACGAACTTTATTTTTCTACTTTTCGAAAGTGCTGCAAGTCAAAATTTGGACATAGTATAGTTCAAAAGGTACTTATGAGCCCTTGGAAGGAATTTTGTACTTATGTGGACGAACTTTGGCACAAACGGTAAAGAAAGAGACTGGAAAAGACGAACTTTGGGTTTCTACTTGGCGAAATGTGCTCCAAGTTCAAATTTGAAAGAAGTTTGGCTCAAAAGACAATGAACCTTGGAAAGGAGTTTTTTACTTGTGTGAACAAACATAGACACGAAAGGTCGAGAAGGAGTCGAAAAAGGACGAACTTTGGTTCAAAAGGTACTTATGAACCTTGGAAAGCAATTTTGTACCTTTGTGAATGAACTTTGGCAGAAAGGTTAAAGAAAGAGACTAGAACGGATGAACCTTGCCACAAAATGTCAAGAAAGAGTTTGAAAAAGATGAACGTTGGGTTTCTACTTGTCGAAATGTGCTCCCAGTTGAGATTTGGATGAAGTTTGGTTCAAAAGGTACATATGAACCCTAAAAAAGAAATTTGTACATATGTGGACGAACTTTGGCACAAAATGTAAAGAAAAAGACTAAAAAAGACGAACTTTTGGTTTCAACTTGTCGAAATGTGCTCCAAATGCAAATTTGGAAGAAGTTTAGTTCAAAAGATACTTATGAACCCTGGAAAGGAATATTGTACTAATGTGGTCGAAAGATACAAAAGGTCAAGAAAGAGTATGAAAAGGACGAACTTTGAGTTTCTACAAGTTGAATACTGCTATAATTCCAAATTCGTATGAACTTTGGTTCAGAAGGTACTTAAGAAGCCTGGAAAGGAGTTTTGCACTTGTGTGGATGAACCTTCACACAAAATGTCAAGAAAGAGTCCGAAAAAGACGACCTTTGGGTTTGTACTTGTCGAAATGTGCTCCACGTCCAAATTTGGATGATGTTTGATTCAAAAGATAATAATAAACCCTGGAGATGAGTTTTGTACCTGTGTGGACAAACTTTGACACAAAATGTCAAGAAAGAGTTCGAAAAAGATGAACTTTGGGTTTCTACTTGTCGAAATGTGCTCACAATCCAAATTTGGTCGAAGTTTGGTTTAAAAGTTACAGATAAGCCCTGGATAGGACTTTTGGACTTGTATGGATGTACTTTGGAACAAAAGGTCAAGAAAGAGTAAACAAATTATGAACTTTGGGTTTCTACTTGTCGAATGTGCTCCAAGTCAAAATTTGGATAAAGTTTGGTTCAAAAGGTACTTATGAACCCTAGAAAGGAATTTTGTACCTATATGGACAAACTTTGGCACAAAAGGTAAAGAAAGAGACTAAAAAGGACGAACTTTAGGTTTCTAATTGTCAAAATGTGTTCTAAGTCCAAATTTGGACGATGTTTGATTCTAAAGATACTTATAAACTTTGGAGAGGAGTTTTGTACCTGTATGGACAAACTTTGACAAAAAAGGTCAAGAAAGAGTTTGAAAAGAACAAACTTTGGGTTTCTACATGTCGAAATGTGCTCCCAATCCAAATTTGGTAGAAGTTTTGGTTTAAAAGTTACTTATGAAGCTTGGAAAGGAGTTTTGTACCAGTATGGATGAACTTAGACATAGAAGGTCAAGAAAGAGTCTGAAAAAGATTAACTTTACGTTTCTACATGTCGAAGTCTGCTATAATGAAAAATTTGGACAAACTTTGGTCCAAAAGGGACTTATGAACTATGGAAAAGAGTTTTGTACCTGTGTTGATGAACCTTGGCACAAAAGGTCAAGAAAGAGTCCGAAAAGGACGAACTTTGGGTTTCCACTTGTCGAAATGTGCTCCAAGTCCAAATTTGGACAAATTTTGGATCAAAAAATACTTATAAACCCTGAGAGGTGTTTTGTCTGTGTGGACGAACATTGACTTAAAAGGTCAAGAAAGAGTCTGAAAATGACGAACTTTGAATTTCTATGTGTCGAAATGTGCTGCCAGTCAAAATTTGGTTGATGTTTTGTTTAAAAGTTACTTATGGACCCTGGAATGGAGTTTTATACCTGTATGGATGAACTTTGGACCAAAAGGTCAAAAAAGAGTCCAAAAATGATGAACTTTGGGTTTCTACTTGTTGAAACATGTAGATCTCCAAGTCCACATTTCGATGAAGTTTGGTTCAAAAGATACTTATAAACCCTGAGAGGAGTTTTATGTGTGTGGATGAACATTGACTCAAAAGGTCAAGAAAGAGTCTAAAAAGGACAAACTTTAGGTTTCTACGTGTCGAAATGTGCTCCCGTCCAAATTTGGTTAATGTTTGGTTTAAAATTACTTATGGACCTTGGAATGGATAAACTTTGGTCCAAAAGTTCAAGAAAGAGTCCAAAAATGACAAACTTTGTGTTTCTACTTGTCGAAATGTGCTACACGTCAAAATTTGGACGAACTTTGGTTCAAAAGGTACTTATGCACCCTGAAAAGGAGTTTTGTACCTTTGTGGATGAACCTTGGCATAAAATGTCATGAAAGAGTCTGACACAAAAGGATGAACTTTGTGGATGAACCTTTGTGGATGAACCTTGGCATAAAATGTCATGAAAGAGTTTTGTACCTTTGTGGATGAACCTTGGCACAAAAGGATGAACTTTGGGTTTCTACTAGTCGAAATTTCCTCCAAGTTCAAATTTGGATGAAGTTTGGTTCAAAAGATACTTATGAACCCTGGAGAGGAGTTTTGTACCTGTGTGGACGATCTTTGACAAAAAAACATCAAGAAAGAGTCCGCAAATGAAAAACTTTGAGTTTCTATGTGTCGAAATATGCTCTAAGTCCAAATTTGGTCGAAGTTTAGTTTAAAAGTTAGTTATGAACCTTAGAAAGGAGTTTTGTACTTGTATGGAAAAACTTAAGACCGAAAGGTCAAGAAAGAGTCCAAAAATGGCGAATTTTGGGTTTCTACTTGTCGAAATGTGCTACAAGTCAAAATTTGGACGAAGTTCGGTTCAAAAGGTACTTTTTTTAGTAGGTAAAATTATTAAATAACAAGTTCAAAAGTTACTTATGAACCCTAGAAAGGAATTTTGTACCTATGTGGATGAACTTTGGCACAAAAGGTAGAGAAAGAGACTAAAAAGGGTGAACTATGGGTCTCAGTCCAAATTTCGTTGTAATTTGGTTTAAAGTTTACTTATGAACCCTGGATAGGAGTTTTGTACCTCTATGGATGAACTTTGGACTAAAAGGTCAAGAAAAAGTCCAAAAATGGCGAACTTTTTGTTTCTACTCGTCGAAATGTGCTCTAAGTCAAAAGTTGGACGAAGTTTGGTTCAAAAGGTACTTATGAACCCTAGAAAGGAATTTTGTACCTATGTGTACTTTGGCACAAAGTGTTAAGAAAGAGACTAAAAGGGACGAACTTTAGGTTTCTACTTGTCGAAATGTTCTCCAAATCCAAATTTGGAAGAAGTTTCGTTCAAAAGATACTTATGAACCCTGGAAACAAGTTTTGTACCAATTTCGACGAACTTAGACCCAAAAGGTCAAGAAAGAGTCCGAAAAGCACGAACTTCGAGTTTCTACATGTTGAAGTCTACTATAATTCCAAATTCATACGAACTTTGGTTAAAAAGGTACTTTAGAACCCCGAAAAGGAGTTTTGCACCTATGTGGATGAACCTTCGCACAAAATGTTAGGAAAGAGTCCGAAAAAGACGAACATTAGGTTTGTACTTGTCAAAATGTGCTAGAAGTCCAAATTTGGATGATGTTTGATTCAAAAGATAATTATAAATCCTAGAGAGGGGTTTGTGCCTGTGTGGATGAATATTGACACAAAAGGTCAAGAAAGAGGTTGAAATTGACGAATTTGGGTTTCTACATGTCGAAATGTACTCCCAGTCAAAATTTGATCGAAGTTTGGTTTAAAAGTTATTTATGAAGCCTGACTAGGAGTTTTGTACCTGTATGGATGAAGTTTGGACCAAAAGGTCAAGACGATGTCCAAAAATGACGAACTTTGGGTTTCTACTTGTCGAAATGTGCTCCAAGTCAAAATTTGGATGAAGTTTGGTTGAAAAGGTAAGAATCTCAGAAAGAAATTTTGTACCTAGGTGGAAGAACTTTGGCATAAAGGTTAAAGAAAGGACTAAAAAGGACGAACTTTGGGTTTCTACCTGTCAAAGTCTGCTGTAATTCCCAATTTGGATTAAATTTGGTAAAAAAAAGTACTTATGAACCCTAGAAAGGAGTTTTGCACCTGTGTGGATGAATCTATGCACAAAATGTCAAGAAATAGTCCGAAAAGGACGAATTTTGGGTTTCTACTTGTCAAAATTTGCTCAAACTCCAAATTTTCATGAAGTTTCATTCAAAAGATACTTATGAACTATGGAGAGAAGTTTTGTACAATTGTGGACGAACTTAGACACAAAAGGTCAGAAAAGAGTCTGAAAAGTATGAACCTTGGGTTTCTAATTGTCGAAATGTGCTCCAAGTCAAAATTTGGGTGATGTTTGATTCAAAAGATACTTATGAACCCTGGAGAGAAGTTTTCTACCTATGTTGATGAACTTTGACACAAAAAGTCTAAAAAGAGTTCGAAAAGGACGAACTTTGGGTTTCTACGTGTCAAAATGTGCTCTCAGTCCAAATTTTCTCGAAACTTGGTTTAAAAGTTACTTATGAACGTTGGACAAGAGTTTTGAAAGGATGAACTTTGGACCAAAAGGTCAAGAAAGAGTCACAAAATGACGAACTTTGGCTTTGTACTTGTTGAATGTGCTTCTAGTCAAAATTTGGATGAAGTTTGGTTCAAAAGGTCCTTATGCACTCTAGAAAGAAATTTTGTACCTATATGGACAAACTTTTTCACAAAAAGTAAAGAAAGAGACTAAAAAGGAAGAACTTTGGGTTTCTAATTGTCGAAATGTGCTCCAACTCCAAATTTGGATGATGTTTGATTCTAAAGATACTTATGAACCCTGGAGAGGAGTTTTGTACCTGTGTGGACGAACTTTGACACAAAAGGTCAAGAAAGAGTTTGGAATCGACAAACTTTGGGTTTTTACATGTCGAAACGTGCCCCTAGTCCAATTTTGGTTGAAGTTTGGTTTAAAATTTACTTATGAAGCCATCACAGGATTTTTGTACCTGTATGAATGAACTTTGGATCAAAAGGTCAAGAAATAGTCAAAAAATGACGAACTTTGGGTTTCAACTTGTCGAAATGTGCTCCAAGTCAAAAGTTGGATGAAGTTTGGTTCAAAAGGTACTTATGAATCCTAGAAAAGAATTTTGTACCTATGTGGATGAACTTTGGAACAAAAGGTAAAGAAAGAAACAAAAAAGGACGAGAGGACGAGCTTTTTAAACTTGTCGAAATGTTCTCCAAATCCAAATTTGGAAGAAGTTTGGTTTAAAAGATACTTATGAACCCTAGAGAGAAGTGTTATACTAGTGTTGATGATCTTAGACATAAAAGGTCAAGAAAGAATCTGAAAAGGACGAACTTTGAGTTTCTACATGTCGAAGTCTCCTATAATTCCAAAATCGTACGAACTTTGGTTCAAAAGTACTTAAGAACCCTGGAAAGGGGTTTTGCACCTGTGTGAATGAAACTTGGCACAAAATGTTAAGAAAATGTGCAAAAAAAACAAACTTTGGGTTTCTACTTGTCGAAATGTTCTCCAAGTCCAAATTTGGACGATGTTTGATTCAAAAGATACTTAAGAACCCTGAAGAAAAGTTTTGTATCTGTGTGGACGAACATTGACACAAAAGGTCAAGAAAGAGTTCGAGAAGGACGGCCTTTGGGTTTCTATATGTCAAAATGTTCTCTCAGTCCAAATTTTTTTGAAATTTGGTCTAAATGTTACTTATGAACCCTGGACAGGAGTTTTCTATCTGTATGGATGAAATTTGGACCAAAAGGTCAAGAAAGAGTAAAAAACTTTGGATGAAATTTGGTTTAAAAGGTGCTTATGAACTCTAGAAAGGAATTTTGTACCTATATGGACGAACTTTTGCACAAAAGGTAAAGAAAGAGACTAAAAAGGATGTAGTTGGGCTTCTAATTGCCAAAATGTGCTCCAAGTCCAAATTTGGACGATGTTTGATTCTCAAGATACTGATGAGCCTTGGAGAGGAGTTTTGTACCTATGTGGACGAACTTTGACACAAAAGGTCAAGAAAGAGTTCGAAAAGGATGAACTTTGGGTTTCTATGTGTTGAAATGTGCTCTCAGTCCAAATTTGGTCGATGTTTGGTTTAAAAGTCACTTATGAAGCCTGGAAAGGAGTTTTGTACCTATATGGATGAACTTTGAACCAAAAGGTCAAAAAAGAGTAAAAAAATGACTAACTTTGGGTTTGTACTTGTCGAATGTGCTCCTAATCAAAATTTGGACAAAGTTTTGTTCAAAAGGCACTTATGAACCCTAGAAATAAATTTCTTACCTATGTGACGAACATTGGGACAAAAGGTAAAGAAAGAGACTATAGAGGATGAACTTTGGGTTTCTACTTGCCGAAATGTGCTCCAAATCCAAATTTGGAGAAAGTTTGGTTCAAAAGATACTTATGAACCCTAGAGAGGAGTTTTGTACCTGTGTTGATGAACTTTTACACAAACGGTGAAGAAAGAGTCCGAAAAGGACGATCTTTGGGCTTCTATTGTCGAAATGTGCTTTCGGCCCAAATTTAGTCGACGTTGGTTTAAAAGTTACTTATAAACCATGGACAAGAGTTTTGTACCTATATGGATGAACTTTGGACCAAAAGGTCAAGAAAGAGTCCAAAAATGATGAACTTTGGGTTTCTACTTGTCGAAATGTGCTCCAAGTCAAAATTTGGATGAAGTTTGGTTCAAAAGGTACTTATAAACCCTAGAAAGGAATTTTGTACCTATGCGGATGTACTTTGGCACAAAGGGTAATTAAAGAGACTAAAAAGACGAACTTTGAGTTTTACTTGTCGAAATGTGCTCTCAGTCCAAATTTGGTGAAAGTTTGGTTAAAAAGTTACTTATGAACCCTTGACAAGAGTTTTGCACCTGTATGGATGAACTTTGGATAAAAAGATCAAGAAAGAGTCCAAAAATGACGAATTTTGTTTTTCTACTTGTCGAAATGTTCTCCAAGTCCAAATTTGAAAAAGTTTGGCTCAAAAGATACTTATGAACCCTTGAGAAGATTTTTGTACTAGTGTGGATGAACTTAGACACAAAAGGTCCAGAACGAGTCCGAAAAGGACAAACCTTGGGTCTCTACTTATTGAAATGTGCTCCAAGTCCAAATTTTCAAGAAGATAGGTTCAAAAGATACTTATGAACCTTGAAGATGAGTTTTGTACAAGTGTGAACGAACTTAGACACAAAAGGTCCAAAGAGTCCGAAAAGGACAAACTTTAGGTTTATACATGTCAAAGTCTACTATAATTCCAAAAATGACAAACTTTGGGTTTTTACTTGTTGAAATATGCTCCAAGTCTAAATTTGGACGAAGTTTGGTTCAAAAGATACTTATGAACCCTAGAAAGAAATTTTGTACCTATGTGGACAAACTTTGGCACAATGGGTCTGAATGAGACTAAAAATGCCGAACTTTGGGTTTCTATTTATCGAAATGTGCTCTAAGTCCAAATTTGAAAGAAGTTTGGATCAAAAGATACTTATAAACCCTGGAGAGGAGTTTTGTACAGGTGTGAATGAACATAGACATAAAAAGTTAGGAAAGAGTCCAGAAAGGACGAACTTTGGGTGTCTGCATGTCGAAGTATACCATAATTTCAAGTTTGGATGAATTTTGGTTCAAGAGGTACTTATGAACCCTGGAAAGGAGTTTTGTACCTGTCTGGATGAACATTGGCCCGAAATGTCCAGAAAGAGTCGCAAAAGGACGAACTTTGGGTTTCAACTTGTTGAAATGTGCTTCAAGTCTAAATTTGGATGAAGTTTGGTTCAAAAGATACTTTTGAACTCTTGAGAGGACTTTTGTACCTGTGTGGATGAACTTTGACAAAAAAAAGGTCAATAAAGACACTGAAAATGACGAACTTTGGGTTTCTATTTGTCAAATTGTGCTTTAAGTATAAATTTTTTACGAAGTTTGTTTCAAAAGATAATTATGAACCTTGGAGAGGAGTTTTGTACCCGTGTGGACGAACATTGACACAAAAGTAAAAGAAAGAGTTCGAAAAGGATGAACTTTGGGTTTTTACGTGTTGAAATGTGCTCCCAATCCAAGTTTGGTCGAAGATTTTTCTATAAGTTACTTATTGTTGGGTTTTATGTCCTAAAACTCACAGTTTGTAAAATGATAAACATTTTCTATAATCAATATACTTATTACTGATTTCATAAATTGTATGAAAGTCTAAATCCAATAAACTAAGACCCATGACTATTGTATGAGAACTTAAACTTTATGTGGAGATAATAAGGGTGGATCAGGTTCGCATCAATAGTCAAAATGATCTTTGATACATGAATAAGGTTGTATCTTATTCATGGTAACACCATTGGATGCGGTCTACTCTATAGTTATTACAAAGAGTTGTAAAGTGCTACATATGATGTGATCCTAATGTGTACATGTTATGACATGTGGAGTGGGGGCGTCCTATTTAATGAGTTTGCATAAGATCAGGAATAAGTCACTTTTACTTTATAACACTGTTTACTATATAAGACTAGCTATTTCACCTAAATGACCTAGGTAAGTCGATCTTAATCCCGATCTAACTATGAACTCCTGTTTATTCAGGATTGTGCTTAGATTTGCATAGGTGAGGGTTGGCTCAATTAGACTCCCATTTCAGGGGTAAGACCAGATAGATAGCTAGGGACATAGGGTGCAGGATGAAGTTCACGCCTACCCAATTTAGGGATAGGAGAAAGGTTGTTCTCTCAAGTGCTCAATCCAGGTCTTGAACAAGGGGTCCCACCCTCTCACTAGGCTGAGAGAGTTTGGTTTAGTGATTAGATCACAAACCAGTTGTTCATTAGGGGATCAATAGGAACTTGAGGAATAAGACATAATCTCGGGGGTAAAACAAATATTTGACCCAGCCGTTATTACGAACAACCTATGAAGGGTTGACTTGCTGATTATGGTTAAATCATATGGACATAATATATTTACAATGAGAGGAGTGCAACTGATAACGAGAACTACCTCAATCACGTATGAGAACACCCCTTATTCTAGGTGAACCCCCATGATGAGAATAAGAATAACCCCCAATAAACAAAATGATAACAACCCCAAGAAAGCTAAAAAGATTTGGCTTGGTAGATTGATTGATGATCAAGAAGAAATGAGAACTTGTTCCTAACTCTAAGATTTCGAACAGCCACAATCTAATTGATCAAACTAGATTGAAAGTTCTAATACATGCATTCTAAACACAAGAATACAAAGAAAAAGCATAAAGCTTGAGAGAATAAACTCTAATGAAGTTTCATTCAAATTCAAAGTGTCTTATTCTAAATGTGGAGATTACAGCCATATTTAAACTAATTGAATGGACACCATGAAAGGGTGCAACCTTTTACCTATATTGGCTACATTCATCTAATACCCTTTCAACTACTCTAATAAATGTAAATTCATAAAATTAATTAAATACATGGGATGTTAATAATGTAAATGGAACTGAATTTTTAGATTCATGATGCCTTTTGGATGACCAAATGACTCTTGGAGCTTCAATGGTTGCAACTCTTCACCTTTGGTTAGAAATTTATCTTCAAAGCGTATTTAATTCTTGTAGAAGTCTTTTAGCTCTAGCTCATCATTGGTTTTTGGGACATAATCATTGCATCATGATTAGATTGACTTGGAAAGCTCTACCATGGATTTTCAGCATGAGATTCGATTGAGCTGGATTGAGCTTGTTGAGCTTCATTTTTCTCTTGTAAAACTTCATGTTCTCCTATGATGGTCAACTCCTTATCATTCTCCCCTTCTTCAAGAAGATTCGTCCTCGAATCTTTAGGATCGCCTTGTAAAGCAACTTTGTAATCATCGTCTCAAAGTCGATTTGGAATTTCCTTGCCTTTGAATTTCTTTGGCCTCAATTGGATTGGTCCTCTATGCTGCCATATTTGGAAGCGTTGCCCCGGGTATGAAATCAATTTTGTGCTCAATTCCTCTCAAAGGAGGTAGACCCGTAGGTGCATCTTCATGTGGAAACATGTCATTAAATTCTTGCAAAAGAAATTTAAAAGCACTAGGCAAGCTTCATGCTTCGAATGAAAACATATTCCTCTCTTCCCCATTTCTCATAACCAAACTCACACTCTTTCTTTTTTTTTTTTCACTCAAAATCACTCTTTTCTCACTCTTGGTTTTCACTCACCTTTTGCTCCTCACTTTTCTCCTTTTTTTTTCGCTCTTTTCCTTTAACTTACTTTCTTCTCTCCTCTCTTGATCCTCAAATTCTTTTCTTTTCTTTTCTAATTTCACTTGATCGCATTGTACTTCACATGGAGATAATGGAAGCAAAGTAAACTTCTTCCCATTCAAAGTAAATGTGTACTTCTTCAACAAACCATCATATGTGACTTCTCTATCATATTGCCAAGGTCGGCCCAATAACATATCACCCGCATGCATAGGTACTACATAGCAAAGAACCTCATCCTTATATCTTCCCAAAGTAAAAGAAATAAGAACTTGGGAGTTTACCTTCAATTCTCCTTTGTTTGTTAACCATTGAAGTTTATATGGTTTTGGATGTGGACGGCTAGTGAGCTGAAGTCTTTTTACAAGAAAACTACTTACTACATTTGTACAACTTCCATTATCAATCACCAAGCTACATGGGGTTCCTTCAATCAAGCACCTTGTGTAAAATAAGTTCTCCCTTTAATCTTCAACTTTCTCCTCCTTGATTTGCACATTAAGTACTCTTCTTGCAACTAAGGATATGGAGTTACCTTCTTCAATGTACTCATCATCAAAGGCTTCGGATTCTTCCTCAGGGCTGCCACCTTGTTCATCACATTCATCTTCTGAATCAATAATTCCATTTCTTATGACCATGACCTTTTTATTGACGCAATCTTTGCTCATGTGCCATATTTAAACTAATTGAATAGACACCATGAAAGGGTGCAACCTTTTACCTATATTGGCTACATACATCTAATACCCTTTCAACTACTCTAATAAATGTAAATTCATTAAATTAATTAAATACATAGGATGTTAATAATGTAAATGAAACTGAATTTTTAGATTCACGATGTCTTTTGGATGACCAAATGACTCTTGGAGCTTCAATGGTTGCAACTCTTCACCTTTGGCTTGAAATTTATCTTCAAAGCCAACATTTAATCCTTTTAAGTCTTTTAGCTCTAGCTCATCATTGGTTTTTGGGACATAATCATTGCATCATGATTAGATTGACTTGGAAAGCTCTCCCATGGATTTTCAGCATGAGCTTCGATTGAGCTGGATTAAGCTTATTGAGCTTCATTTTTCTCTTGTAAAACTTCATGTTCTCCTATGATGGTCAGCTCCTTATCAGCAACTATGAGCTTTAGTGGAGTGACCAATTTGTTAACGAATGGGGATTAATCTAGTCTAATGAGTTTAGTTAATATCTCAGATCGTTGGAGCCCATGATCTCTAGTTCTGCGAGGTCTCCATACTAGCTCGTAATGGACTAGCTATAGAATAGCGTGATAGGTTAATTTGAATTGTTCAAGTTAGAATTAAGGGAATTAGTAATTATATGAAATATAATTACATGTTTAATTTGAGAATTAAACGGAAAGGAGAATTTATATATTTAAATGTGATTTAAAAATATAAAGATGGACATGTATAAAAATTAATTTAATATTTGATATTAAATTAATTAAGTTTTATTTAAAATTAATTTATGAAATTAATTTTATTTTTCAGCTTTAAAATCAAGTTTTGATTTTTGAGATTAAATTGAAAAAGAGAAAAACAAAACACTAAAAGGAAAAAATTAGGTTTTCCATTATCCTAAGTAGCTCACACAAAAAGCATTCTTCTTTGCCTTGTCTTCTCCAAGCATGAGCTGCAACTCATGCAACTCTCTCCTTTTCATGTTTATATGCAATATAATGAAGAGTTTGGAGTGAAATTTGGTGATGCAATCTATAGAAAATTTTAGAGAAAATTCGAGTTGAAGAAAGGGTTCTTCACTAAGATTCTTGCTGTGAGTTTTTCTTCTTCATCCCTTGATTCAAGCTTGTTTTGAGTCCCACAACTCAATCTAGAGTACCAAAAGAATAGTGGGAAAGAACTTGAGGTGGTCTGCAACAAGATTTGGAGAAGATAGCGGCTGGAGAAGGAGTTTTGAAGAAGTTCTACAAGAGGTATGTCTTGAAACTCATTTCTTTTCTGCAAGAGCATGCTATATTTTGCCAAAATTAGTGAATTAGAGTGCAGAAATGATTCTTGTGCTTCCGCTGTTGCTGATACAATCCTACACCTATGAACCCTAGACAGGAGCTTGCTATCTGTATGGATGAACTTTCGACCAAAAGGTCAAGAAAGAGTCTAAAAATGACGAACTTTGGGTTTCTACTTGTCAAAATGTGGTCCAAGTCAAAATTTGGATGAAGTTTGGTTCAAAAAGTATTTATGAACCCTAGAAAGGAAATTTGTACCTATGTGGACGTACTTTGGTAGAAAGGGTAAAGAAAGAGACTAAAGAGGATGAACTTTGGGTTTCTACTTGTCGAAATGTGCTCCAAGTCCAAATTTGGACGAAGTTTGGTTCAAAAGATACTTATGAACCCTATCGAGGAGTTTTGTATAAGTGTGGATGAACCTAGACACAAAAGGTCAAGAAAGAGTCCGAAAAGAACAAACTTTGGGTTCTACATGTCGAAGTCTGCTAAAATTCAAAATTCATACAAACTTTGATTCAAAAGGTACTTATGAACCCTATAACAGAGTTTTGTACTTGTGTGGATGAACCTTGGCACAAAATGTCCAGAAAGAGTCCCAAAAGGACGAACTTTGAGTTTCTACTTGTTGAAATGTACTCCAAGTCTAAATTTGGTTCAAAAGATACTTATGAATCCTGGAGAGGACTTTTGTACCTGTGTGGACGAACTTGGACACAAAAGGTCAAGAAAGAGTTTGAAAAGGATGAACTGCGGGTTTCTACGTGTCAAAATGTGCTCCAAGTCCAAATTTTGTCGAAGTTTTGTTTAAAAGTTATTTTTGAACCCTGGACAGGAGTTTTGTACCTGTGTTGATGAACTTTTACACAAACGATGAAGAAAGAGTCTGAAAAGAACGAACATTGGGTTGCTACGTGTCGAACTGTGCTCTCATTCCGAGTTTCGTCTTAATTTGATATAAAATTTACTTATGAACCCTGGATAGGAGTTTTGTACCTCTATGGATGAACTTTGGACAAAAGTTCAAGAAAGAGTCTAAAAGTGACGAACTCTTGGTTTCTACTTGTCAAAATGTGCTTTAAGTCAAAATTTGGACGAAGTTAGGTTCAAAAGGTACTTATGAACCCTAGAAAGGAATTTTGTACCTATGTGAACGAACTTTGTCACAAAATGTTAAGAAAGTAAAAGGACGAACTTTGGGTTTCTATTTGTCGAAATATTCTCCAAATCCAATTTTGGAAGAAGTTTCGTTCAAAAGATACTTATGAACCCTGGAGAGAGGTTTTGTACCAATTTGGACGAAGTTAGACACAAAAGGTCAAGAAAGAGTTCGAAAAAGACGAACTTCAAGTTTCTATATGTCGAGTCTGCTATAATTCTAAATTCATAAGAACTTTTGTTGAAAATGTACTTAAGAACCTCATAAATGAGTTTTGCACCTGTGAGTATGAACCTTCGCACAAAATGTCAAGAAAGAGTCTGAAAAAGACGAATTGTGGGTTTGTACTAGTCGAAATGTGCTCCAAGTCCAAATTTGGATGATGTTTGATTCAAAGATAATTATAAATCTTGGAGAGGAGTTTTGTGCCTGTGTGGACGAACTTTGACACAAAAAGTCAAGAAAGAGTTCGAAAAGGGCGAACTTTTAGTTTCTACGTGTCAAAATGTGCTTCCAGTCAAAATTTGGTCGAATTTTTGTTTAAAAGTTACTTATGAAGCCTTGATAGGAGTTTTGTACTTGTATGGATGAACTTTGGACAAAAAGATCAAGAAAGAGTCCAAAAATGATGAACTTTGGGTTTCTAATTGTCGAAATGTGCTTCAAGTCCAAATTTGGACGATGTTTGATTCAAAAGATACTTATGAACCCTTGAGAGGAGTTTTCTACCTTTGTGGACGAACTTTGACACAAAACGTCTAAAAAGAGTTCGAAAAGGACGAAGTTTGGGTTTCTACGTGTTGAAATGTGCGCTCAATCCAAATTTGATCAAAATTTGGTTTTAAAAGTTACTTATGAACCCTGGATAGGAGTTTTATACTTGTATGGATGAACTTTGGACCAAAAGGAGAAAGAGTAAAAAAATGATGAACTTTGGATTTTTACTTGTCGAAATGTGCTCGAAGTCAAAAGTTGGATGAATATTGGTTCAAAAGATACTTTTGAATCCTATAAAGGAATTTTGTACCTATGTGGACGAACTTTGGCACAAAAGGTAAAAAAAGAGACTAAAAAGGACGAACTTTTTGTTTCTAATTTTTGAAATGGGCTCCAAGTCCATATTTGGATGATGTTTGATTCTAAAGATACTTATGAACCTTGGAGAGGAGTTTTGTACCTGTGTTGATGAACTTTTACACAAACGGTGAAAAAAGAGTCTGAAAAGAATGAACTTTGGATTTCAACGAAAGAAGACTTCCATCTCCAAGTTTAACTCAGATGTAGCTCACATCTTTTTAGGTGTGAAGCAGTGTCAAACCAATATACCCAACAAGCATTAGCTCTCCCTCAAAAGGAGATGATTCAACTGCACCTTCCAGTACAGTTACCTTGTTACTACTTCACTCTAGTCACTAGCCCTGCCTTTGGCATCCCCCTCCTTGTGGTTAAGGTAACGACTTGGAGCATGGCTAGCTCCCATAGTGTGACGGGCGGTGTGTACAAGGCTCGAGAACGAATTCAATGTCGTATGGCTGACAGGCGATTACTAGTGATTCCGGCTTCATGCAGGCGAGTTGCAGCCTACAATCTGAACTGAGGACCGGTTTTTGGAGTTAGCTTACCCTCGCAGGTTCAAGACCCTTTGTCCCGACCATTGTAGCATGTGTGTCGCCCCTACGTGCCGAACTGTGCTCTCAGTCCGAATTTCGTCGTAATTTGGTTTAAAAGTTACTTATGAACCCTGGACAAGAGTTTTGTACTCTATGGATCAACTTTGGACCAAAAGATCAAGAAAGAGTCCAAAAATGACGAACTCTTGGTTTCTACTTGTCGAAATGTGCTCTAAGTTAAAATTTGGATAAAGTTTGGATCAAAAGGTACTTTTGAATCCTAGAAAGGAATTGTTTACCAATGTGGACAAATTTTGGCACAAAAGATAAAGAAAGAGACTAAAAACTACGAACATTGGGTTTCGACTTGTCGAAATGTGCTCCAAATCCAAATTTGGAAGAAATTTGGATTAAAAGATACTTATGAACCCTGGAAAGGAGTTTTTGTACTTGTGTGGATGAACCTAGACACAAAAGGTCAAGAATGAGCCCGGAAAAGACGAACTTTGAGTTTCTATATGTCAAAGCCTCCTATAATTCCAACCAAATTTGTCTGAACTTTGGTTCAAAAGGTACTTAAGAAGGGGAAAGGAGTTTTGCACCTGTGTGGATGAACCTTGGCACAAAATGTTAAGAAAGAGTCCAAAAAAGATGAATTTTGGGTTTCTACTTGTTGAAATATACTCCAAGTCCAAATTTGGACGATGTTTGATTCAAAAGATACTTATGAACTCTGGAGAGGAGCTTTGTATCTGTGTAGACAAACATTAATACAAAAGGTCAAGAAAGAGTTCGAATGGGATGAACTTTGGGTTTCTACGTGTCGAAATGTGCTCTCAGTTCAAATTTAGTCGACGTTTGGTTTAAAAGTTACTTATGAAGCCTGGACTGTTGGGTTTTATGTCCTAAAACTCGAGGTTTGTAAAAAAAAACAAAAACTTTTTCTGAAAATTCAATAAGTTGTTATTGAATATATGTATTACTTATTTTGTTTTAGAAATCCAATAAACTAAAAGACCCAATCGGGTATGAGATACAGAATTGCCATGGGTATGGGATTCCTTAGTTAGTCTTTCTCTGTGGGATATCGAATGGTAAACCATGGGTATGGGATGCCCTAGTTTATTGTATTTCTCTGTAAAACTCATAAACTGAATTTTATATATTCGGATATATAAGCTACCATCGGAGTTTTAGTCCAAGTGGGAGTCTGTTGGGTTTTATGTCCTAAAACTCATGGTTTGTAAACAATAAAAACTTATTTTGAAAATTCAATAAGTTGTTATTGAATATATGTATTGCTTATTTTGTTTTAGAAATCCAATAAAAAAAGACCCATGACTATTAGATGAGTACTTGAACTTTATGTGGAGAAATAAAAGTGGATCAGGTTCGAGTAAAATAGTCAAAATCATCTATAGTATATGAATGAGGTTGGGTGCCTTGTTCTGGTAATACTATTGGATGCGGCTCACTCCATAGTTGTTACAAAGTGTTGTCAAGTTCTACAGACAATGTGATCCTAATTCGTAAATATTATGACATGAGGAATGGGGGTGTGGTATGCAATATGTTTATACAAGATTAGACCACGAAATTAGTCACTCTTAGTTACGTTGTTTATGTTTAAGACTGACTATTTCAAAGCGATGACCTAGGTAACTTGACCTTAATTCTAAGCTAACTATGAATTCTTGTTTATTTTGGATTATCCTTAAATTTACATAGGGTACTATGAACCCTATAAAAGAATTTTGTACCTATGTGGACGAACTTTGACACAAAGGGAAAAGAAAGAGACAAAAAATGACGAACTTTGGGATTCTACTTGTTAAAATGTGCTCTAAGTCCAAATTCAGAAGAAATTATGTTCAAAAGATACTTATGAACACTATAGAGGAGTTTTGTACCAGTGTGGATGAACATAGACACAAAAGGTCAAGAAAGAGTCTGAAAAGGATGAACTTTACGTTTCTACATGTCGAAGTTTGCTATAATTCCAAATTTGGACGAACTTTGGTTCAAAAGGTATTTATCAACCTTAGAAAGGAGTTTTGTACCTGTGTGGATGAATCTTGGCATAAAATGTCAAGAAAGAGTACGAAAAGGATGAACTTTGGGCTTCTACTTGTCTAAATGTGCTCCAAGTCCAAATTTGGACGAAGTTTGGTTCAAAATATACTTATAAACCCTGAGAGGAGTTTGGTACCTATGTGGATGAACATCGACACAACCTTGCCAAGAAAGAGTCTGAAAAGGACGAAATTTGGGTTTCTACATGTCGAAATGTGTTCTCGGTCCAAATTTGGTTGACATTTGGTTTAAATGTTACTTATGAACCTTGGAATGGAGTTTTATACCTATATGGATAAACTTGTTGAAATGTGCTACACATCAAAATTTGGACGAACTTTTGTTTAAAAGGTACTTATGCACCCTGGAAAGCAGTTTTGTACCTGTGTGGACGAACTTAGAGACAAAAGGTCAAGAAAGAGTCTGAAAAGGATGAACTTTGGGTTTCTACATGTCGGAGTCTACTATAATTCCAAATTTGGATGAACTTTCGTTCAAAAGGTAGATATCTTTCAACGATATGAGCAATTTCTTAATTTAAACCTCCAAGGAATCTAGACATGGTGTCTTCTTCTTCTTCTCGAATATTTGCTCTTTCCATCAAAGTTTCCATCTCTTGATAATATTCAGCTACACTTTTTGTTCCGTGCCTTAAAACTTGCAATTTTGTTCTCAAATCTCTTTCATAATTTTTTGGAACATACCTCTTTCTCATGGCTTCTTTAAGTTCTTCCCAAGTTTCAATGGGATCCTCCTCTTTCCTCCATCTCTCAAATTTGATATGTTGATACCAATTTCCCGCATGTTAGTGAATTTGACAATGACAAGTCTCATCTTCTTATTCTCACTTTGTGTTGCAATCAAACACATGATCTATCTTCCTTTCCCATTCCAAGTATGCCTCCACAACCATTCCACAAAATGGTGGAATTTTGAGCTTGACTCCACTATCTCTATCTTCATGGATTATTTCTCCTCGTCTAGGGATATTATTTCCTCCTCTTCCTCTCATGTTTCTTCTTCCTCCAATTTGTCTTTCTTGTTCAACTAAGTCAATTACTCCCTCATCTTCTTGTAAGACTATTTGTTGTTATGCCCTCTTTTCTTGCCTATCTTCCCTCATCATTTCCACCATGCCTTGAATGGCTTGAAGAATAGCCATATTAGTATCTTGTACTTGTGGTACTCCTTCACCCTGTGATATTTTAAAGTTAGTAATAAAAGGACCTCACCACACTTCTCACTAATTTCACTCAAGAACACTCGTGTTTATCACTCAAGGGTAGGTTGTTGGTACTAGGTCAAAGATGAAAGGGTTGGCAACTTTTGGTGCAATCTCACTAAAAGTTTGATAAAAACCAATTCGAAATTATCATCTCTCATAAACTAAGACTAGAGTAACTAAACGTAGGCTAAAAGTAAAACAAATTTGGATTTTTTTTTTCATATGAATGACAAGAAACTTTCATGTTCTTTGGATCTTTGATTTCTTTTCTTCTTCTTCTTTTTTTTTTTTACTACTGTTTTTTTTTCTTGCTGACTCTTTTTTTCTTTATGATCCAAGAGTTGATTTGAAGAAGTTTTCAAGACAAGTTGTAGTATGTCTTGTTACAAGATGACACCACTAAAGTCGTCCAAGAACGATGAACAAATGCTCTAATAACAAATAATAAGCGCCTGCAATGCTTGTTGGATGCAAAGCTAGAGGCCTTTCTAGGATCCTTACAAACACTCACAAAGAAAGCTAACTTAGATCAAACGTAGAATCTATGATGGTCATTCTTAGATCCTAAGACAACTCACTCCAGAATTAGCTTGATCAAAACTAATCCAATGAATTGATTTAAGTATAAATCTAAAGCAAGATTTGAAAGAAAAAGACAACACCAGAGGGTTGAATAAGCACAAGATTTTTACTATGGATAACCTGAGTTTTGAAGAACATTAGAAGCCATTTTATAGGCCAAATGGTCGTGGATAGACCAAGAAACTCAAAAGTCATTCAAATACAATTAATTGCAAATTGTAATAAATAACACCTAGAATGAAACTTAATTGCATACTAAATTATAAGTCAAAATGCAAAACTAGAAATGTAGAAAGTCTTCAAATTGCCTTAAATATCTCCTATAGTAGGTGGCAAAGTAGATATGCACGTTTGACAAGGTTTGACATCAGATTTCCCCATGTAGTGCACACTTAGCAGCATTTTCTTCACAAAATCTGCACACTTTTTTTTTTACCACCATGTCATCTTCCAAACTATAGGACTTTTCCCGTGCCATCTTCATGTCATTCTCTTCTTGACTCATTGAACTAACATTATATAAAACTTTGGTCTCAAAATTATTTGTCGGTTCTTGTGAATTTGCTAGTTTTTGAAGATGTAGTGTGAATGCCTCTTGAATCTTCTTTGCCTTGCTTCTTGTAATTGGTCCTTTATGTACATGCAATGGTTCAATTGTTGAAGTTATATCAATTACAACCATAGGTATAGTAATGGTAAAGTATCAACATCCTATTCCTAGATTGGACAACATGCTAGATGAATTACATGGTGCAAAATTGTTTTAAAAAAATTGATCTTAAAAGTGGTTACCATCAAATTCGAATGCATGTAGGAGAGGAGTGGAAAATGGCTTTCAAAACAAAATTTGTTATGCCATTTGGTCTTACCAATGCACCAAGTACTTTTATGAGGCTAATGAATCATGCTTTGAGAGAATACATTCGAAAATTTGTTGTGGTATACTTTGATGATATTCTTGTTTACGCTAAAAATGAACATATGTTGCATGTCAAGACAATTTTGCTTAAACTTAGAGAAGAAAAGCTTTATGCCAATTTCAAAAAGTGTAGCTTTTGTCTAGACCAAGTCAATTTCTTAGGATTCGTTGTTGGAAAGGATGGAGTGAAAGTTGATGAAGAAAAGGTAAAGGCTATTCGAGAGTGGCCAACACCCACCAATGCAACCGAGGTGAGATCTTTTCATGGTTTGACTAGTTTTTATAGAAGGTTTATTAAGGATTTAATTAGCATAGCCTCACCATTGAATGAACTTATTAAAAAGAATGTGAAATTTGAATGGAATGAAAAGCAAGAAAATGCATTCAATGAATTGAAAGATAAATTGACTAATGCACCTTGTCTTGCTAACTTTGATCAATCTTTTGAAATTGAATGTGATGCAAGTGGGATAGAGATTGGAGCTGTTTTGATGCAAGAAAAGAGGCCAATCATGTTCTTTAGTGAGAAGCTAAATGGAACACAACTTAGCTACCTCACATATGATAAGGAATTACATGCACTTGTAAGGGCTTTGCAAGTTTGGCAACATTACTTGTGGCCAAAAGAGTTTTTCATCCACACGGATCATGGAAGCTTGAAGCACCTCAAAAGCCAAAAAAAATTGAACAAGAGGCATGCTAAATGGGTAGAGTTCATTGAGACATTTCCATATGTCATTCATTACAAGAAAAAGGTAAGGATAATGTGGTGGCTGATGCATTATCAAGAAGGTATGTATTGTTTTCTTCCCTTAGTGCAAAAAATTCTTGGTTTTAAACACATGATTGATTTGTACAAAGTAGAGACATCTGAATTTCATGATGTGTATATTCAATGTTTAGAAGGGAAAAACGTGCATGATTATAGTGTTTGATGAAATGCTTTTTAGGAAAGGAAAACTTTGTATTCCTAAGTGTTCCATTCGAGAGTTGCTTGTGAAGGAAGCTCATGGGGGAAGATTAATGGAGCATTTTGGGGCATTTAAAACATATAACATGTTGGCTGAGTATTTTTATTGGTTGAAAATGAGAAAGGATGTGAATAAAGTGTGCAAACAATGTTTCAAATGTAAGGAGGCTAAGTCTAATACACAACCACATGGTCTTTACACACCTTTAGATGTTTCTAGTGGACCTTGGGTTGACATTAGCATGAATTTTGTTTTAGGACTACCAAAGACTAGGAGACATCATGATAGCATTTTTGTGGTAGTTGATAGGTTTAGTAAAATGGCACATTTCATACCATGTAATAAAACAGATGATGCTACTAACACAGCTAATCTTTTCTTTAGGGAAGTAGTTAGATTGCATGGAATTTCTAAGACCATTGTTAGTGCAAAATTTTTAAGCCATTTTTGGAAAGTTTTGTGGGGTAAGTTGGGAACTAAGCTTTTGTTTTCAACAACTTGTCACCCACAAACCGATGGGCAAACTTAAGTGGTTAATAGAACATTGCGAACTTTGCTTAGGTCATTAATTTCTAAAAATCTCAAGTCTTGGGAGGATACTCTACCTTTTGTAGAGTTTGCTTACAATAGAGCAATACATAGCACCACTCATTGTTCACCTTTTGAGGTTGTGTATGGCTTTAATCCATTAACTCCGTTAGATTTTTCACCCTTGCCACCTAATATGTTACTAGTGATGCAGCTGTTTCAAGAGCAGAATACATAAAAAAAATTGCATAAAGAAGTCAAAGAAAGGATTGAAGAAGAATCAAAAGCTTGTCAATAGCAAGAACCAAGGGAGAAAGAAAATGATTTTTAAGCTCAGTGATTGGGTTTGGGTACATCTACGAAAGGAAAGGTTTCCAGAACAAAGGATGTGTAAACTTCAACCAAGAGGATCATTTCAAGTGATAGAGCGGATCAATGATAATGCCTACAAATTGGATCTTCGAGGTGAGTACAATGTAAGTTCTACTTTCAATGTGGCTGATTTGACTCCTTTTAATGTAGGGAATGAAGACCTTGATTTGAGGACAAATCCTTTTAAAGAAAGGGGAGGATGATATGACTTCAACCATTGAACCATTCCATGTACCTAAAGGACCAATTACAAGAAGCAAGGCAAAGAAGATTCAAGAGGCATTCACACTGCATCTTTAAAAACTAGCAAATTCACAAGAACAGATAAATAATTTTGAGACCAAAGTTTTATATAATGTTAGTTAAATGAGTCAAGAAGAGAATGACATGAAGATGGCACTGGAAAAGTCCTATAGTTTGGAAGATGACATGGTGGTAAAAAAAAATGTGTAAATTTTGTGAAGAAAATGCTGTTAAGTGTGCACTACATGGGGAAATGTGATGTCAAACATTGTCAAACGTGCATATCTACTTTGTCACCTTCTAGAGGAGATATTTGGAAGACTTTCTTCATTCCCAGATTTTCATTTGGACTTATAATTTAGTATGCAATTAAGTTTCAAGTTTCTAGGTGTTATTTTCTACAATTTGCAATTAATTGTATTTTAATGACTTTTGAGTTTCTTGCATCCACGACCATTTAGCCTATAAAATGGCTTGTAATGTTCTTCAAAACTCAGATTATCAATAGTAAAAAGCTTGTGCTTATTCAACCCTCTAATGTTATCTATTTCTTTCAAATCTTGCTTTAGATTTGATATTTAAATCAATTCATTGGATTAGTCTTGATCAAACTAATTCTGAAGTGAGTTTTCTTAGGATCTAAGAGTGACCATCATCGATTCTAAGTTCGATCTAAGTAGCTTTATTTGTGAGTGTTTGCAAGGATCCTAGAAGGACCTCTAGCTCTGCATCCAACAAGCATCATGGGCGCTTATCATGAACCTTTGCACAAAATGTCAAAAAAGAGTCCGAAAAGAACAAATTTTGGTTTCTACTTGTTGAAATGTGCTCCAAGTCCAAATTTGCATGAAATTTGATTCAAAAGATACTTATGAACTCTAGAGAGTAGTTTTGTATCAATGTGGATGAACTTGGACACACAAGGTCAAGAAAGAGTCTGAAAAGGAAGAACTTTAGGTTCCTACATGTCGAAGTCTGCTATAATTCCAAATTCAGGCGAACTTTTGTTCAAAAGGTACTTATGAACCCCAAAAGGAGTTTTGTACCTATGTGGATGAACCTTGGCACAAAATGTCAAGAAAGGATCCGAAAAGGATGAACTTTGGATTTCTACTTGTCAAAGTGTGCTATAATTCCAAATTCGTACTTGTTTCAAAAGGTACTTAAGAACCTTGGAAAGGAGTTTTGCACTTGTGTGGATGAACCTTGGCACAAAATGTTATGAAAGAGTCCGACAAAGTCGAACTTTGGGTTTCTAATTCTTGAAATGTGCTCTAAGTGCAAATTCGGGCGATGTTTGAACCCTGGAGAGGAGTTTTCTACCTCTATGGACGAACTTTGACACAAAAAGTCTAAAAAGAGTTCGAAAAGGACGAACTTTGGGTTTCTACATGTCGAAATGTGCTCTTGGTCCAAATTTGCTCAATGTTTGGTTTAAAAGTTTCTTATGAAGCCATGACAGGAGTTTTGTATTCGTATGGATGAACTTTTGACCAAAAGGTCAAGAAAGAGTAAAAAAATGACAAACTTTGGGTTTTTACTTATCGAAATGTGCTCTAAGTCAAAAGTTGGATGAAGTTTGGTTCAAAAGTTAGTTTTGAATCCTAGAAATGAATTTTGTACTTATGTGGACGAACTTTGGCACAAACGGTAAAGAAAGAAACTAAAAAGGATGAACTTTTGCTTTCTACTTGTCAAAATGTGCTCCAAATCCAAATTTAGAAGAAGTTTGGATTAAAAGATACTTATGAACCTTGGAGAGGAGTTTTGTACTAGTGTGGATGAATTGGACACAAAAAGTAAAGAATTCGAAATGAACGAATTTTGGGTTTCTACGTGTCAAAATGTGCTCCCTATCCAAATTTGATCAATGTTTGGTCTAAAAGTTTCTAATGAAGCCATGATAGGAGTTTTGTACCCGTATGGATGAACTTTTGACCAAAAGGTCTAAAGAGTAAAAAATGACAAACTTTGGGTTTTTACTTGACGAAATGTGCTCTGAGTCAAAAGTTGGACGAAGTTTGGTTCAAAAGGTACTTTTGAATCCTAGAAAGGATTTTTGTACTTATGTGGACGAACTTTCGCACAAACGGTAAAGAAAGAAACTAAAAAGGATGAACTTTTGCTTTCTACTTGTCGGAATGTGCTCCAAATCCAAATTTAGAAGAAGTTTGGATTAAAAGATACTTATGAACCCTGGAGAGGAGTTTTGTACTAGTGTGGATGAATTTGACACAAAAAGTCAAGAACGAGTCCAAGAAGGATGAACTTTGAGTTTCTACATGTCGAAGTCTCCTATAATTCCAAATTCATCTAAACTTTGGTTCAAAATGTACTTAAGAACCTTGGAAAGGAGTTTTACACCTGTGTGGATGAACCTTGGCACAAAATATTAAGAAAGAGTCCAAAAAAGACGAACTTTGGGTTTCTACTTGTCGAAATGTTCTCCAAGTCCAAAAGATACTTATGAACCCTGGAGAGGAGTTTTGTATCTGTGTGGACGAACTTTGACACAAAAGCTCAAGAAAGAGTTTGACAAGGACGAACTTTGGGTTTCTATGAGTCGAAATGTGCTCCCAGTCCAAATTTGGTCGAAGTTTTGTTTAAAGTTACTTATGAAGCATCTGGATTGTTGGGCTTATGTCCTAAACTCTTGGTTTGTAAAAAAAAAATAAAAACTTTTTTTGCTTATTTTGTTTTAGAAATCAAATAAACTAAAAGACCCAATCGGGTATGGGATACCGAATCGCCATGTGTATAGGATGCCCGAGTTTATTGTATTTCTCTGTGGGATACCAAATGATAAACCATGAGTATGGGATGCCTTAGTTAGTATTTCTCTGTAAAACTCAGAAACTTAGTTTTATATATTTGGATATATAAGCTACCATTGGAGTTTTAGTTCAAGTGGGAGTCTGTTGGGTTTAAGTCCTAAAACTCGTGGTTTATAAACAATAAAAACTTATTCTGAAAATTCAATAAGTTGTTATTGAATATATGTATTGCTTATTTTTTTTTCAGAAATTCAATAAACTAAAAGACCCATGACTATTACATGAGTACTTGAACTTTATATGGAGATATAAAAGTGGATCAGGTTCGAGTAAATAGTCAAAATAATCTATAGTATATGAATGAGCCAAAGTGTTGTAAAGCACTACAGACGATGTGATCCTAATTCATACATGTTATAACATGAGGAGTAAGGACATCTTGTGCAATGAGTTTGTACAAGATCAGACCACGAAATTAGTCACTCTTAGTTTATAACGTATTTTACTATTTAAGACTGACTATTTCAAAGCGATGACCTAGGTAACATGACCTTAATCCTGAGCTAACTATGAACTCCTATTTATTCGGGATTATCCTTAGATTTTCATAGGGTACTTATGAACCCTAGAAAAGAATTTTGTACCTATGTGGACGAACTTTAGAACAAAGGGTAAAGAAAGAGACTAAAAAGGATGAAATTTGGGTTTCTACTTGTTGAAATGTGCTCCAAGTCCAAATTCGGAAGAATTCTGTTCAAAAGATACTTATGAACGCTATAGAGGAGTTTTGTACTAGTGTGGACGAACTTAGACAAAAAAGGTCAAGAAAGAGTTTAAAAAGGACAAACTTTAGGTTTCTACATGTCGAAGTCTGCTATAATTCAAAATTTGGACGAACATTGGTTCAAAAGATACTGATGAACCCTATAAAGGAGTTTTGTACCTAGGTGGATGAACCTTAGCACAAAATGTCAACAAAGAAGAAAAAGGACGAACTTTGGGTTTCCTTGTCGAAATGTGTTCCATGTCTAAATTTGGTAAAAGTTTGGTTTAAAAGATACTTTTGAACCCAAGAGAGGAGATTTGGACCTAAATGGATGAACTTTGACCAAAAAAGGTCAAGAAAAAGTCCGCAAAGGACGAACATTGGGTTTTTACGTGTCGAAATGTGCTCTTAGTCAAAATTTGGTCGATGTTTGGCTTAAAAGTTACCGTTGAACCCTCGACAAGAGTTTTGTACCTGTATGGATGAACTTTGGATCAAAAGGTCAAGAAAGTGTTTACAAATGACGAACTTTGGGTTTCTACTTGTTGAAATGTGCCCCAAGACAAAATTTGAACGAAGTTTTGTTCAAAAGGTACTTATGAACTAGAAAGGAATTTTGGACCAATGTGGACAAACTTTGGCACAAAGGGTAAAGAAAGAAACTAAAAAAGACGAACTTTGGGTTTCTACTTGTCGAAATGTGCTCCAAGTCCATATTGGAAGAAGATTGGTTCAAATGATACTTATAAACCCTGGAGAGAAGTTTTGTACAAGTATGGACGAACTTAGATACAAAAGGTCGAAAGAGTCCGAAAAGGACGAACTTTGGGTTCCTACATGCCGAAGTCTTCTATAATTCCATATTTGGACGAAATTTTGTTAAAAAGGAACTTATGAACCTTGGGAAGGAGTTTTGTACCTGTGTCGATTAACATTGGCACAAAATGTCAAGAAAGACTCCGGAAAGGACAAACTTTGGGTTTCTAATTGTCGAAATGTTCTCCAAGTCCAAATTTGGACGAAGTTTGGTTTAAAAGGTACTTATGAACCATAGAAAGGAATTTTATCCCTATGTGGATGTACTTCAGTTAAAAAGATAAAGAAAGAGACTAAAAAAGATGAACTATTGGTCTTTACTTGTCAAAATGTGTTCCAAGGCCAAATTTGGAAAAAATTTGTTTAAAAGATACTTATGAACCCTGGAGAGGAGTTTGTACCAGTGTGGATGAACTTAGACACAAAAGATCTAGAAAGAGTCTGAAAAGGACAACATTTGGAATTGTACATAGTCTGCTATAATTCAAAATTCGTATGAACTTTGGTTTAAAAGGTACTTATGAACCCTGGAAATGAGGCTTGCACCTGTGTGGATGAACCTTAGCAAAAAATGTTAAGAAAGAGTCCCAAAACGACATACTTTGGGTTTCTACTTGTCGAAATGTGCTCCATGTCCAAGTTTGGACAACGTTCGGTTGAAAAGAGTATAAACCCTGGAAAGGAGTTTTGTACTAGTGTGGACGAACTTAGACACAAAAGGTTAAGAAAGAGTCCAAAAAGGATGAATTTTGGTTCAAAAGGAATCCTGCAAAGGAGTTTTGTATCTGTGTGGATGAACCTTGGCACAAAATGTCAAGAAAGAGTCTTAAAAAGACGAACTTTGGGTAACTTGTCGAAATGTGCTCTGTCAAAGTTTAGTTCAAAAGATACTTATGAAACTTGGAGAGAAGTTTTGTACCTGTGTGGATGAACATTGACACAAAAAGTCAAGAAAAAGTCCGCAAACGATGAACTTTGGGCTTTTACGTGTCAAAATGTGCTCTCAGTCCAATTTTGGTCGAAGTTTGGTTTAAAAGTTTGGGATGAACCCTCGAAAGAAGTTTTGGACCTGTATGGATGAACTTTGAACCAAAAGGTTAATAAAGTCTCCAGAAATTACAAACTTTTGGTTTCTACTTATTGAAATATCCTCCAAGTAAAACTTTTGACGAAGTTTGGTTCCAAAGGTACTTATGAACTCCAGAAAGGAATCTGTAACCTATGTGGACAAACTTTGGCACAAAGGGTAAAGAAAGAGACTAAAAAGAACGAACTTCGGGTTTCTACTTGTCGAAATGTGCTCCAAGTCCAAATTTGAAAGAAGTTTGGTTCAAATGATACTTATCAACCCTGGAGAGGAGTTTTGTAGAAGTGTGGACGAACATAGATACAAAAGGTTAAGAAATAGTCTATAAAGGATGAACTTTGGGTTTCTACATGTCGAAGTCTGCTGTAATTCCATATTTGGACGAAGTTTGGTTAAAAAGATACTTATGAACCCTGGAAAGGAGTTTTGTACTTGTGTAGATTAACATTGGCACAAAATGTCAAGAAAGACTCCGGAAAGACAAACTTTGGATTTTTAATTGTCGAAATGTACTCCAAGTCCAAATTTTGATGAAGTTTGGTTCAAAACATACTTATGAACCATAAAAGGAATTCTTTACCTATGTGGACATAGTTTAGGTTTCTACCTGTCGAAATGTGCTCCCAGTCAAAACTTGGTCGAAATTTGGTTTAAAAGTTACTTATGAACCCTGGACCTGTATGGATGAACTTTGGACCAAATGTCAAGAAAGAGTAAAAAATGGATGAACTTTGGGTTCTACTTTTCAAAATGTGCTCAAGTCAAAATTTGGACAAAGTTTGGTTCAAATGGTACTTATGAACCCTAGAAAGGAATTTTGTATTTATGTGGACGAATTATAGCACAATGGGTAAAGAAAGCGATTAAAAAGGACTTTAGGTTTCTATTGTCGAAATGTTCTCCAAGTTCAAATTTGGACATGGTTTGGTTCAAAAGATACTTATGAAACTTGGAAAGGAGTTTTGTACCAGTGTGGACGAACTTAGACACAAAAGGTCAAGAAATAGTCCTAAAAGGATGAACTTTGAGTTTCTACATGTCGAAGTCTGCTATAACTCAAAATTCGTACGAACATAGGTTCAAAAAGTACTTAAGAACTATGGAAAGAGTTTGCACCTGTGTGGATGAACCTTGGAACAAAATGTTAAGAAAGTGTCCAAAAAATATGAACTTTCGGTTTCTACTTGTCGAAATGTACTCCAAGTCAAAATTTGGATGATGTTTGATTCAAAAGATACTTTTGAACCCTGGACAGGAGTTTTGTACCTGTATGGATGAACTTTGGACCAAAAGGTCAAGAAAGAGTCCAAAAATGATGAACGTTGGGTTTCTACTCGGCGAAATGTGCTCCAATCAAAATTTGGACGATGTTTGGTTCAGAAAGTACTTAT
Source organism: Benincasa hispida (assembly GCF_027475165.1). Lineage (NCBI taxonomy): Eukaryota > Viridiplantae > Streptophyta > Magnoliopsida > Cucurbitales > Cucurbitaceae > Benincasa > Benincasa hispida. The sequence continues at coordinate 17,429,004 of NC_143484.1, forward strand.
GAACCCTAGAACGGAATTTTGTACCTATGTGAACGAACTTTGGCATAAAGGGTAAAGAAAGAGACTAAAAAGGACAAACTTTGGGTTTCTACTTGTTGACATGTGCTCCAAGACCGAATTTGGAAGAAGTGTTTGGTTCAAAAGATACTTATGAACCCTTGGGAGAAGTTTTATACCAGTGTGGATGAACATAGACACAAAACTTCAAGAAAGTGTCCGAAAAGGACAAACTTTGGGTTTCTACATGTCGAAGTCTTCTATAATTCCCAATTAGGACAAACTTTGGCCCAAAAAGTAATTATGAAACCTAGAAAGGAGTTTTGTACTTGTGTAAATGATCCTTCACATAAAATGTCAAGAAAGAGTCTGAAAAGGACGAACTTTGGATTTCTACTTGTCGAAATGTGCTCCAAGTTCAAATTTGAAAGAAGTTTGGGTCAAAAGATACCTACGACCCCCGAAGAAGAGTTTTGCCCAGTGTGGACGAACTTAGACACAAAAGGTCGAGAAAGAGTCTGAAAAGGACAAAGTTTGGATTTCTACATGTTGATATTCTATAATTCCAAAGTCGGACGAAGTTTCGTTCAAAAGATACCGAAGAACCCTGAAGAGGACTTTTGTACTTGTGTGGAAAAACTTTGAAACAAAAGGTCAAGAAAGAGTCTGAAAAGGACAAACTTTAGGTTTCTACTTGTCGAAATGTGCTCCAAATCCAAATTTGGAAGAAGTTTGATTCAAAAGATACTTATGAACCCTGGAGAAGAGTTTTTACTAGTGTGGACGAACATAGACACAAAAGGTCAAGAGAGAGTCTGAAAAGGACGAACTTTGAGTTTCTACAATTCTAAATTCATACGGACTTTGGTTCAAAAGGTACTTAAGAACCCTGTAAAGGAGTTTTGCACTTGTGTGGATGAACCTTGGAACAAAATTTTAAGAAAGTGTCCGAAAAAGATGAACTTTGGGTTTCTACTTATCGAAATGTCCTCCAAGTCCAAATTTGGATAATGTTTGATACAAAAGATACTTATGAACTCTAGAGAGGAGTTTTGTACCTATGTGGATGAACTTTGACACAAAAGGTCAAGAAAGAGTTCGAAAAGGACGAATTTCGGATAAATGTGTCGAAATGTGCTCCCAGTTCAAATTTGGTTGAAGTGTGGTTTAAAAGTACTCATGAAGCCTGGACAGGAGTTTTGTACCTGTATGAATGAACTTTGGACCAAATGGTGAAGAAAGAGTAAAAAATAGACGAACTTTGGGTTTCTACTTGTCGAAATGTACTCCAAGTTGAAATTTGGATGAAGTTTGGTTCAAAAGTTACTTATGAACCCTACAAAAGAATTTTGTACGTATGTGGACGAACTTTGGCACAAAATGTAAAGAAAGAGATGGAAAAAAAGAAGAACTTTTGGTTTCTACTTGTCGAAATGTGCTCCAAATCCAAATTTGGAAGAAGTTTGGTTCAAAAGATACTTATGAACCCTTGAGAGGAATTTTGTACTAGTGTGGTCGAAAGATACAAAATTTCAAGAAAGAGTCCGAAAAGTATGAACTTTGGGTTTTTACTTGTTGAACTGTGCTCCAAGTCCAAATTTTGACGATGTTTAGTTCAGAAGATATTTATGTACCTGGATAGGAGTTTATTACTTGTGTGGACGAACTTTGACACAAAAGGTCAAGAAAGAATCCGGATGAAATTTTGGTTTTTATGTATCGAAATGTTCTCTCGGTCCAAATTTGGTCGAAGTTTGGTTTAGAACTTACTTATGAATCATGGAAAGGAGTACTTGTATAGATGAACTTTGGACCAAAAGGTCAAGAAAGAGTCTAAAAGTGATGAACTTTGGGTTTCTACTTGTCAAAATGTGCTTCAGGCCAAATATTGGACGAAGTTTGGTTCAAAAGGTACTTTTGAACCCTAGAGAGGAGTTTTGGACCAGTCTAGAAGAACATAGACACAAAAGGTAAAGAAAGAGAATGAAAAGAACGAACTTTCAGTTTCTACATGTAAAGTCTGCTATTCCAAATTTGAATGAACTTTGGTTCAAAAGGTACTTATGAACCTTTGAAAGGTGTTTTGTACCTACATGGATGAATCTTGGCACAAAATGTCAAGAAAAAGTCTGAAAAGGACAAACTTTGGGTTTTTACTTGTCGAAATGTGCTCCAAGTCCAAATTTGGAAGAAGATTGGTTCAAAAGATACTTATGAACCCTGGAGATGAGTTTGTACCAGTGCGGACGAACTTAGAAACAAAAGGTCAAGAAAGAGTCTGAAAAGGACAAACTTTAGGTTTCTACATGTCGAAGTCTACTATAATTCCAAATTTGGATGAAGTTTGGTTTAAAAGGTACTTATGAACCCCAGAAAAAAAATTTGTACTTATGTGGACGTACTTTGGCAAAAAGGGTAAAGAAAGAGACTAAAAAGAACGAACTTTGGGTTACTACTTGTCAAAATGTGCTCCAAATCCAAATTTTTAAGATGTTTGGTTCAAAAGATACTTATGAACCCTTGAGAGGAGTTTTGTTCCATTGTGGTCAAACTTAGACACAAAAGGTCAAGAAAGAGTCCTAAAAGGATGAACATTTAGTTTCTACATGTCGAAGTCAGCTATAACTCATGATTCGTATGAACTTATGTTCAAAAGGTACTTAAGATCTACGGAAAGAGTTTTGTACCTGCGTGGATGAACCTTGGAACAAAATGTTAAGAAAGTGTCCAAAAAAGACGAACTTTGAGTTTCTACTTGTCGAAATGTGCTCTAGGGGTGTTCAAATAACCCGACAACCTGAACAACCCGAACTACCCAACCCAAAATATAAGGGTTGGATTAGTTTTGTTTCTGTATTTGGTTGAGTTAAACTTCTTCTATTTTTGGCAGGTTGGGTGTCGTTGGTTGGCTAAAAAAAAATTTTGGTTGACCCAACCCAACTCGAATTTTATATATATAAATAAAATATACTATATATATTTCTCCTTGTTTAAAATTTGATTTCTTTGTATTGATTAATTTGTGAGTTTTAAATATTTTTCTTTTAAAATTATTATGATATTTGTCTTTATTTGAAGTTTGCAATAAGTATCTTATATATTTGGTCTTTAGCATTTGAATTTTATGAGATTTTAGTTATTAGTCATGTGTTGTATATAAATTTACATATTTTTAATTAAAAAGAACAAACAAGTTATAACCTGACAACCCAACCTAACCTAACCCGAATTTTAAGGGTTGAGTTGGGTTAGGTTAGAGAATTTATTTGGGTTCTTTGGGTTGCCAACCCAATCAACTCGAATTTTCGAGTTGGTCTGAAAAACACCCTCAACCCAACCCAACCCAACCCATGTACATTCCTAATGTGCTCCAAGTCTAAATTTAGACGATGTTTAATTCAAAAGATACTTATGAACCCTGAACAGGAGTTTTGTACCTGTATGGATGAACTTTGGACCAAAAGGTCAAGAAAGAGTCCAAAAATGACGAACTTTGGGTTTCTACTCGACGAAATGTGCTCCAAGTCAAAATTCGGACGATGCTTGGTTCAAAAAGTACTTATGAACCCTAGAATGGAATTTTGTACCTATGTGAATGAACTTTGGCACAAAGGTAAAGAACGAGACTAAAAAGGACAAACTTTGGGTTTCTACTTGTCGGTATGTACTCCAAGACCGAATTTGGAAGAAGTGTTTGGTTCAAAAGATACTTATGAACCCTAGGGAGAATTTTTATACCAGTGTGGACGAACATAGACACAAAATGTCAAGAAAGTGTCCAAAAAGGATGAACTTTGGGTTTCTACATGTTGAAGTCTGCTATAATTCCCAATTTGGACAAACTTTGGCCCAAAAAGTAGTTATAAAACCTAGAAAGGAGTTTTTACTTGTGTAAATGATCCTTGGCACAAAATGTCAAGAAAGAGTCCGAAAAGGACAAAGTTTGGCTTTCTACATGTTGAAGTCTGCTATAATTCTAATGTTGGACGAAGTTTCGTTCAAAAGATACTTAAGAACACCGGAGAGGACTTTTTGTACCTATATGGACGAACTTTGAAATAAAAGGTCAAGAAAGAGACCGAAAAGGTCGAACTTTGCGTTTCGACTTGTCAAAATGTGCTCCAAGTGAAAATTTGGACGATGTTTGGGTCAGACGATACTTATGAACCTTGGAGAGGAGTTTTATACTTTTGTGGACGAACTTTGACACAAAAGGTCAAGAAAGATTCGGAAACGGACGAACTTTGGGTTGCTACGTGTCGAAATGTGCTCTCAGTTAAAATATGTCGAAGTTTGGTTTAAAAGTTACTTATGAACCCTGGACAGGAGTTTTATACTACTTGTATGGATGAACTTTGACCAAAAGGTCAAGAAAGAGTCCAAAAATGACGAACTTTGGGTTTCTACTTGTGCAAATGTCCTCCAAGTCAAAATTTGGACAAAGTTTCGTTCAAAAGGTACTTATGAACCCTAGAAGGAATTTTGTACCTACTTGGACGAACTTTGGCACAAAAGGTAAAGAAAGAGACTAAAAAGAACGAACTTTGGGTTTCTACTTGGATGAACTTTTAGTTTCTACATGTCGAAGTCTACTACAAATCAAATTCATACGAACTTTGGCTCAAAAGGTACTTCAGAACCCTGGCAAGGAGTTCTGCACTTGTGTGAATGAACCTTGGCACAAAATTTTAAGAAAGTATCCGAAAAAGATGAACTTTGGGTTTCTACTTTTCAAAATGTACTCTTAGTCTAAATTTGGATGATGTTTGATACAAAAGATACTTAGGAAAACAGAGAGAGGAGTTTTGTACTTGTGTGGATGAACTTTGACACAAAAGGGCAAGAAAGAGTTTGAAAAGGACAGATTTTGGGTTTCTATGTGTCGAAATGTGCTCACAGTCCAAATTTGGTCGAAGTGTGGTTTAAAAGTTACTTATGGAGCCTGCACAGGAGTTTTGTACCTGTATGGATGAACTTTAGACCAAATGGTCAAGAAAGAGTAAAAAATAGATAAACTTTCGGCTTCTACTTGTCGAAATGTGCTCCAAGTCAAAATTTGGACGAAGTTTGGTTCAAAAGGTACATATGAACC